>NC_142649.1:197611969-197915000 GCF_055504915.1 Nelumbo nucifera
AGATAGACTCAATAATAACAAAAGGAGTCTGAACTCATATAAACCCACTCTAACCGCCTTTTTGTAGTCGCCTCCCGTTTCTTGCACCCTTCCTCCTCGCCTCCGTCTGTTAGACGTTACGTCCGTATCGGCCAATACGATGTAGACCTTCAGCTTTAGGGCGAGTGGACTCCATAGTTTCTACTTTCCAGTTTCCAGGGCTCAGGCCCATTCCAGCGGGGGAGAGAGATGACGACGCGGACGAATTTTTATAAGAATCCTTCATTCGCATATAGAAAGGATTTCAGTCTCGATTCCGTTCTTCAAAATCTCAGAGGTATTAGTTGTTGATCAATTAATTAAACTATCTCGTTCTCTGCAATTCTTCTCCCCATCTCACTAGGCCTTTCTGTTGGTTCATGTATACTCCGATTGTTAGCTTATAACGCTGCGACTGGGAACGCTCCTCCAGCCGAAGAACCACGCCTGGACGACGAGGAGAAGAAAGTCAGTCGTAAACGCCCTCCTGATCGAAGGCGAAAACCTAATATCGATTTTATCAAAAATAAAGAAGAGAACGACGGTCCTCTCACTCACCAAAGTTACATTGAAAAGAGAAGGCAACCATTTCACAACACACTTGTATAGACTATAGATTCATATCGCTTCATAAAGAATCAATTCTTTTTAACTTCTATTCTTTCTCATAGATAGGAAAGAAGTCAGGTCGTTTCAAGCTTATCAGGAATCGACCCCAGATGTTCTGGTAACCTCAATCATGTCATTCTCTGCTCATTCGTCATAGGATGTTCTAAAAGCTATAATTTGATTTGAGTTTCTGGTTCATCTTTTTGACAGGGAAGTTCCAATTCGAGTTTCAAGCCTTTGGTACAATACGAAAGTAGGTTTTTACAAAAGCTATCCGTCTGGTTTATGTAATTGTTGGTTCTTGCATAATCGGAACATTTGTAGGGATTTTGAAGGAACCGTGGAATTCTATAATCATATGGTTTAACTTGAATTTAATGGGGTAGTAATTGCTCTGTTAATGGGCATTGCAAGTTGACCTTACGATGTTAATTAAATTGAAAACATGCTTTTCTTATATTGTTTTATATAGAATAAAATAACACATTCTAAACACCCTGATACTTCGTTTTCAGTTTTGTTTTTTGTTTGTTTTTTTTTTTTTTTTTTTTGTATGTAACAAGGTCATATCAAGTGTATTGCTAGCTGATGTTTTTGCCCTTTGAGTACTTCGAAGTTTTGAAAAGAGTTACTTGCATTACATACTCAAGTAGATGAACAAAGTTTCAAGTAGAGCAAGAGTTACTTATTCTTTTCTCTGCACCCATTAGCGTTGGGGATTCATTAAGGGCAGAAATCCTTGCTGTGGTGGAAGGAGCTAAAAGAGCCAAAGAGCTTAACCTTACTAAGGTGTTAATTGAAGGGGATTCTAAGCTGGTTATTGGCCGGCTTCAAAAAGAGGAGGAGAGGGGATGGTGGGCTTACATGAATGAAAAAAGGAAATTTGCACACTTGACACAAGGAATGGATGTCAAGCTGAATTGGGTTAAGACTTAAGAGGGATGCCAACTCCATGGCTGATGCTTTAGCTAAACAAGGGGTGGGAAGAAACACTAATTGAGTAATTTCTGGGCTATATTGTAATCCATTTTACTTCTACAATGGGGGAGTTAAGAGAGTTTATCTCCTCCTTATTTTTATCTTCCATTTTTCTTTTCTTTTTTTATTGGAAACGGTAACTTCATTAAAATGACTCCAAATTTAAGTACAGCTGTCAACCCCTAAGTAGGTGTTGAGCCCCCAGTAATCTTTCTTACAAAACTGCCCAGAACATACTCTCCCTCACAGTCTCTTGTTTAGCCAATGTGCCAGCTAAACCATTAGCTAATCTCCTTGTCCATTTGAAGCATGCGCCGATCTCCATTGTTATATTGTGGATTTCCCTTATGGGCTGTCTATAAATCTAGACTCCCAACTTACCAGATTGCAGCCACTCAATCAACAATTTAGAGTCTCTCTCAATCTCAATTTGGTGTAACCCCAACTGTTTTGCATATCTTACACCTTGAAGCAAGGCCATCACCTCCGCTCTCAATGAGTCCCCCACTCCTATTGGTCTTGAAAACAAAGCCACAATTCTGCCATTTTCATCTCTGAATACTCCTCCTATACCTGAAGGGCCCGGGTTACCTCTTGAACTCCCATCAAAGTTCAATTTCACTCTTTGTTGTGTTGGTGAGGACCACAATTCCTACACAATAGGTTTCATGGAAGTTGTAGAAGCCACCACTTCCCAATTCCTGTAAATGTCTTTAGCTGAGAAGTCTTTAAACAAATCCAAAGTTTTCAACCAATGAATAGTCATAATAATTATCCTTTCTACAATTGCCTCCTTGGATTTCTCCACGCCTTTAAAGATTCTATTATTCCTTTCTTCCCAAACTGACCATAAGATAGCTGCTCTTGTGGCTCTCCACATTAATCTTCCACGCCTCTTCCATTTTTCTGTTTTATTAATGAATTTCAGTTATACTGATAAAAAAAAAAAACAAAGCTGCTTTGATATTGCAGTGCCTTTGTGTTTTTCTTCAAGTATTACTTTAATTACTAACTAATAATATTCTTTTATGAATATTCAGGTGATGAAAACACATCATCAGAAACATGTGAAGAAAAACAGGAGGAATGTGAAGATAAACTGGCTGCACCTAGTTCTGGTTTGTTCCCTGGATCTTCTATTATTGTCTTGTTTATTCTACTTTTCTCTTTACCACTAGAATTTAAAAATTTCTCTCAGCATGGTTTTGTAGGTTACATGTTGCAACTTAAATAGAGGGTGGGCCTTGGTGCAATGGTTGGGTTGCTCCATTGTGACCTGGGTGACCGGAGTTCAAATACTGGAAACAGCCTCTTTGTGTATCTGCAGGAATAAGGCTGCATACATCTGTCCTTCCTGGTCCTCCCCAGACCCGCAATGGCTCATGCACTGGGCTGCCCTTTTTATGTTGCAACTAATATATATATATATATATGTATATATATATATATATATTATAGGTAAACTTTCTTTATTGTTTGAACTGATGCATCTTTGTTATATATTATAGGTAAACTTTCTTTATTGTTTGAACTGATGCATCTTTGTTTTCCTTTTGGGAATTAAGTGTTGGGAGGGGGTTAAATGTGGTGAAAGCTAATGAACATCTTATAGAAAAGAAAGCACTTGCTAGACAAGGAAGTCTCTAATATTGTTATAGAAAGAAATGCCTAAGAGTACTTTGCAAGGAAATTTGCTTTGACATGGTACTCAAGCTGTTGAATCTGCAGACTATACACATTCCTTATGTAATGCAGTATCAGGAAGACAGGAATAGTCATGGAAACATAGTTCTAGAAAACTTAAAGTTGTTATTTTTTCTTGTGATCCTCTTTCCTCCTTTTTTTTCTGTACTTTGGGATAAGAAATTCATGTCGTGTAGGGGGTTATCACACAGATTGAAGGTGCTGCATATGTTATGTAAAACCATGGAAGTTTTTCTTTTTGGAAACATGGTTTGATTTTTTCTGAGAAGTATGTATTATATAGTGGATTGCTTAGGGTAAATAATTAGTGAATGAGCCAAACATTGTTGTTAGGCCTTCAGGTCAAACCATTTTAATCTATCTCTATTACTTCTGTATTTTTCTGTTTTATTTTATTTCCATTGTGCTTTCACTTCAGTTGAGACCAATGAACTTAGTGTTGCAGCTTAACTGCTGATATTGTCAGACCATAAATTTTGACATGAGCTATGCATCTCCATTGTCATTAGTACAAACTTACGTTGCTTTATCTCTTGATGATCTTGCATTTTTTGACTATAGAAATTTCTAGAGATAAAAATTTGGGTGAACTTGAAATATGTTATCTTTAGATTGAATTTTTTCATCATAAATGATTAAAGAGATCTTATTAATACTGAAATAGAAAAAGAGAAAGAGAGAGAAAACACTACACTCCTGTCACCTGAGCCTCAAATAGTGAAACGCTACACTATATTTGAACAGCAATAGCTTACAACTCAACCAGAATTTGAAGGGGTCTCCAATATGCCTATGTTCCTACATGATCTCTTGGCAAGCCATCTGCCATAGCATTTGCTGATCTCAGGGTCCACATAAGCTTCTGATCTGTCTGGATGTTAGGTGCTTTTCTTCTGAAGCAAGATAGTGTCCATGGCCCATTATAGGGGAGAGCATCTGGCCCACCACAACCTGTGGACCTCCGTCCACCATGAACTTTTCAAGGCCAAGAGAAAATTCAAGATTAAATCCTTATTAGCTTGACATTTAGACTAGCTTCTACATGTTATTTAAGTATAACCACCTAACCCTCCACCACCCCCCGTCCAAATAAATAAATAAATAAAAAGAAGTGATTTATTCAAGGATGATGAGGTATTATTGTTGTCATATAGACTGAAAACTGTGGAATGTAATAATTTGTTGGCTTTTGTCACCAATGTAACTTAAAATGATATGAAATATAATAAGGCATATAAACTCAAGATATGTCTATCTAGACACATGCGATGCATGCATATATAGTTTCATTGTCATGCATATATATGCTCTTTGGGCAAGAATTTAATAATGTAAATGGCTTTTTGGTATGTGATCTTTTATGGGATAGGAATCATTATCATCTATGTTGACATCATTGTTCCTTCAGATCATATGAAAGAAGTTGATTGTATCAAGGCAAGAAGTGAGCAACGCTTTCCAGTTCCTGGAGAACCTGTTTGTGTGGTATGTGGAAAATATGGAGAGTATATTTGTGATGAGGTGAGAATTGCAATCTACTGTTCATTGCTTTTGATGTCTTCCAAATTACCACCTTCTTGCCCTTTTGATGATTTCCCCCATCCTCAATACAGACAGGTGACGATATCTGTAGTATGGATTGCAAAACTGAGCTGCTGAAGCATGGGAATGTTGACCTGTCTGAGGTTTTTCTCCAATCCTTTTTATATCTTTGACTGAATATGTAATAACTTTCAGGTTCATATTATTATTAAGTGTTCTCCCCTGAACAGTGTTCTAACCTATTCGTACACTATTTTGCAGGGAGTAGTTAGCACCCAAGATTCTCTTGTTTGCCTTTCAGGAATAGGTGGTGGTTTAGTGATACCTGAGTTTAAGGAGGATATTTGGGATTTTGAATGGCTTAAGTGGACCACAAAGACATTCAATCTATGCACATATAGATGGTACATTCCATTGTTAATCATCTCAGTTTATGATGCATGCCTGTTAGGAGAGTTCTGAAGCACATTAGATGTTGGTGAATTTCAGCTATTTAACTCCTTTTGCAGTCTTACCTCATGGCACAACATTGATGTTCGCAATGAGATAGTATTAACTGTCAAAGCACATTTGCCCCCTTCCCCCTCTCCCCTCCTCTCTCATATACAGTTCAGCATATAGTCATATACTCGTTATAATTGTTGATTTCCATTGTAGTTGGAAATGTCAGAGACCTGGTCACCTTGCAGAAGACTGTTTGGTGAAAACATGTAATCCTCAATCTCTTGCTTCAACTCAATCATGCAATCAGGTTTTACTTCTTGTTCATGATAATTCTGACTACTTATTTGCACCATGACCTGCCTTTTCACTTGGTACAGTTTATTCATGTTTTTTTCTTTCACATAGATGCTTGTCAAAGGCTGCAAGTCCAGTTCCATCTCCAGAGATCTTCTTGCGCTCTACAAAAGGTTTATAAAATTCTTATCCACTTATAATTTTTATTTTGCTAACTATGATGCTCTATGTTTCATCCAACATTATTCAGTCCAGTGTTTGCAGGGATTTACTAAGGATGCCTGAGAACATGGAACAATTTTATAAAGATAATTCTATATTAAATTTGCACTGTTATCAATTCTTGTTCCACGAGAAAAATATTGATTACCTTCATTTATTTCTGATGTTTTATATTTTCTCCTTGGAATATTTTTAGTTATTTTAAAGATCAATGGAAATCTTCTTTTCTCACACTATTTTTTAATTCTTTAGAAAAATAAATGAATGTCTTTTTCTACACTGCTCATTTCTATCACCACCAAGTCATGATATACCATAGAAGGTTATATCGCTATTCACAGTTGGATGCCAAGCAATTGAATCTTTAAAGAAATATTTTATCACATTTTATGTTGTGAATATAGTTTGTAGACATGCTTCACTGAGTGAACCACAACTCATGGCTGCTGGGAAGAAGCCAGCTTCCCTTCCTTTGTTGTATGAATGACGCAAAATTACTGCTATGCTTTTGTGCTTTTCTATGTTGAGTTTGGGGAGGGAGTTGTCTTGAGACTTGAGACTCATTAATGATATTCCTATGGCCTATGGTGAGTTGGTCGAAATAGACATCACACTCAGCTATGCTCAACAAAGCTTTATCCTCTTATCTTTACTATATGGGATTGGATACACTAGTCCAGTTTTGCCATTTCACTCTATTAAGGGCCATATCCTTTGTTAAAAAATTGTTACAACTCCTAGTGCATCACTTTGGGGAATGCCCTATGGATGAAATTTAGTCTGATGGTTGAACAACCTCTCGAGATTCATTTTGGCATTAAAGATCTTGGTAAGAAATTTCAGGTGACATTTCTATCAATGAATAGAATCACGTACATTGCAAAGGCAAGAGGGATGAATTATCAAATAAAAAGGCAATAAGGATGGCCTTTCCCATCCTCTCAGCTTGACAATATTCCTCTTTATTCATGAATGTATTTTCTATCATTGTAGAACAATTTGTTTATTTTATTTTTTATATTTATGTTAGGTAAGGACATTTAAAGATTCAGTTATTAACAGAAGCACCTTAGATTGCTTTGGCTGTTACTTTTAATTTACACTTATAAAACATTTGGCCACCGAGGACTTTAGGTGGATGTTTATATGTTGCCTTGCTTGAAATCATTTTACATGTCAAATTTCAAATTATCAGCTGCTCTATTCAGCATCATTTCATCTCTGTACTTGTTTAATGTGTTCAGATTCCACCAAGTAGGATATCATTTCATCTCTGTACTTGTTTAATGTGTTCAGGTGCCACCAAGTAGGAAAAGGCTTATCGAGTGCAAAATGCAACCAATGTCGTGTCTCATCAAGTTTGGCAATGTGCCTTGATTGTAATACAATCTTTTGTGACAGGTTTAAGTAAATTTGTGAAAAGATTTATTTTAATTGGTGAAAAATCAATTTTTTATTAGAATGTTAAAAAAGAATGTTGTACAGCAGTGATGTGACAAGCACCCCCTATTTTGTAGGTTTATCTTCTTACTACCCCTTGAATTGTGTAGAATATTTACAACTAGTTCCCTGTAGGAATGACCTCTCACACTAGTTAATCCTCCCTGTTTGGCCAATGCATCAGCCATGGTATTAGCGCTTTGAGGTACCCACTGGAAGTTAGCAATCAGTTCATCTGCCAAATGTGTAACTTTCACGAGATATATTTGTATTTCCATGTTCCCATTGTGTCATGTCTGACCCAACCTACCACTACTTTTGAATCGCCCTCGACCATGATAGATATATAATTGAGGGTTTTGGCCAATCTTATCAATGTAATATGCCCATAAGTTCTGCCCTTGTAGAGTCTCCATGGCCAATGGAACCTGAAAGCATAACCAGTATGGTATCATTACAGCTCCTAAATGCTTCTTCAATTTTGGAGTTCCTTGGATAACCGACAACCCAAGCTGCACCCATCAAAACTGAGTTTAATAAGAGAATATATAGGAAGTGTCCATTGAATGGCTACTTGTGCTCTTGATGTGAAAATTCAGCAATGGCTTGCCAATTTCTAATGATGTTGTTGGTGGAAAAGGAGGTGAAGCTCAACAAAGTCCTCACTCTATATGCCACCTTCACCATAATTCTATTACTGCCTCCCTGGTTTGAAAATTCCTTGAATATTCTTGCATTTCTTCCCTCCCACACTGCCCATGGGATCACTGTTCTAGTGCATCTCCAAAGTATTTTCCCTATATTTGTTGGTAGTGAGAAAAAAGAAGACTGAAATAGGCGACCCAGCTAGCTGGAGGGGTCCACCTGCAACCAAATAATGTAAAGAAAAATCCCCAAATGCCAGAACCAATTGGACAGGAGATTGGTAAATGCAAGGTAGTTTCCACAACTTGCTTTTGCATAAGGCACCAAGGCACACATGCTAGGAGAGATAATACCAGTTAGGTCTTTTCCTTTGTAGATGCTAACATGTACTGATCTTTTTATGCACCACCTTCCAATAGAAAGCCTTGATTTTAGGGGGAATAGGGCCACTCCAAACCGCCTTAACTGGAAAGGGTGGTGGTGGGGAGGATCCAATGAGATTGACTTGAAGAAAGAGGAAGTAGAGAACAGACCCAAAATGCTAGCTGTCCAACTTCTATAGTCACCAAGAGAAGCATAAGAGAAAAGTCACTTGGAGAGTCAATAAGAAGGGAAATCTCAAATGTCTTATTTTCCTTGAGCTCTCTTATATTGTTAAGGCTCCAGGATGAACTATGAGCAGATGAAGTAATGTAGTTTGAAACCAAGGCCATTTTATCAGAAGACAATTGGAAAAGGCATTGAAATCTATCTTTAAGAGGTAGTTCTCCCCACCAAAGTCCGACCAAAATTTGATTTTATTATGAAGAAAGAACAATTAGGACACGGAAGAAATGGCCTTCCAAGGACAAGCATGAGTGGATCTAACAGCTAACCAAACATCCTATCCATTGGCCATAGGACCATGGCCTTAATCACAGCATGCCACTACCTGTCTGGTTTCTCAAGGAATCTCCACAACCATTTTTCTAGAATCCATCTTTCTTTCTAGGGAAGCAAGTCATGCAGATTGTGAATAAAATCCACCTTTCTTTTTTTTTTTTTTAATAAGAAAAAAGAATCAACCTTTCTGTCTAGGGCTAGTTTCCTTCTTACACTTGCACACAGTTGTACAGTTAATCAGGTGGTCCTTTTTGGTATCTCTTGAATCCCAAAGAAAACCTCTCATGATCTTCTCCAACTTTTTAGCAACTAAGGGTAGATAGAAACTTTGAAGATGGAGGGGAAAAAAGACAGGAAGATTATCCAATGTAGAGTTAATGAGAGTTATTCTACCCCTAAGGGAGATGTTGTTTTCCCCTAAGTGGCCAATTTCTTCAAAAATACATATTTGTGAGAAAGAATTTTCTTTAATGATCATCTTCCTCTCTATTTATCCAAAAAAAAAAAAACGATCATCTTCCTCTCTCTCGCTGTAGATTCTCTCTGTATCTAAATGTGTTATCTTCCATCAAGTGACTTGAACTTCATTTTGTTCTATAAAGCGATTTATCAGATAGAGTTAAATTCAATTCTTGGAGTTTGGTCAAAATTTTTGATTAATTTGTAGCAAGGGAAAGATCTTTTTTTTGGTGCATCTTCCATTGACAGCAACTGGTCCATTTTTTATATGTCATAAAGAAATCTCAGGGCATTGTGTTTCTTCATGTGTGTTTGGGCCATTGTTTATTGTTCTCCTTTTGTATTTCTTTCCCTTTTTCACTTCATTTGGCATTTTAATAAATAATAATATATTTGAAGCCAGACCAAGTCTTATGGGGAGAAAATATGTTCTTGGTAGGATTGAATTTTCATTCATTGATGTGTTTTTGGGATTTCATTTCAATTTGGGCTAGGATTGAAGTTAATAGCATAAATAAGTTGCAATTAGGACTAAGATTGATTTTTTTTTTATTGTTTACTAGACATGCTCAGAATCGACTGCTGGTAAAAGGATAACAGTACCTATTTAGAATTGTCATGGAATGTTGTCAAGTGTATGAATGCAATTGCTATTCTTGTTTACATCATATGTTGTCCTCTTAAGTTTCTACTGGGCTGTAAATTCGAGTTTGGTGTACTTTACAGTGCAGGTCATCTAAATGAGCACATTGCAGCACACCCATCCCATCAACAATATTACTCTTATAAGCTTAGACGTTTGGTGAGATTTTTTTTTTTTACTGCATAATGTAGATGTAGTTTAGTATTTAATCTTTTCCTTTTAAGGTACATGCATCACTGTTATTGGAAGATTAATTTTTATTTACTAAGCATTCATGTCCACACTGCCCTTCTATACTTATGCTAATGGTGTCTTCCTAAGTGGTTCTTAAATAATTAAAAGGGAAATGCTTTCTGTGGTCAGATAAGTTACTATTCCCTCTTTATGTGGGCTTTTTCTTGCAAATTGTTTTGGTTTGGTGAATTTACTATACATGCTATGGAAACCTTGCTGGTTGACCACAAGGATTTCTCTGGTTTTATGAAACTCTATAACCCAGCTCGTTGTCTGCCTAACAAGTGGCATTTGCTGAATAAAGGAAAGGGAGTGGGGATTAACCTTCTTTAAGCAAGTACTGGAGGCTATTTTCTGAAACTTGCAATTTCAAGAATGGTTGAGGTGATTGTATGAATGGACCCTAAGATTCATCCAAGCATAATATTCCTCCATACAGCAGCTTCCTACCTTCCTTATCTGATTGACCCACCAACCTTGTTCTTTTCATTCCATCATTCCATGCATCATCCTAGTACAACAGCCTTAAATTACTAAAAAGCATAACCTATCCACCCTACTCCTCATCACTAAGATTATTCTAGGTGCACTTAGTCACTAGGCATCACCTAGATGGGCATCCAGGCACCTACATGACAAGGTGCCCCACTATTGCTCAACCTCCGCCTTGTCACCTTGGCAACTATGCAGTTCTGTATGGGCATCATTGTCATTTCATTACTTCCACTACCTCTCCCATTATTATCATCATCATGTGGCTTATCTTGTGTAACTGAATCTTGTTTCTCCATTCTTCTCTACCCAAGTACATGTCTTCTGTTAACAAATGAAGCATATGTCTTTTCTCACTACCCTTCAGAACCTTCAATTTATCTTCATTTCTGTGGTGCAATTATTGAATGTGGTTATGAAATTCACTTCCTGAAAATTATGGATTTTGGTGTCTCTATTTTCTTTTCCTTTCCCTTTTTATTGAAGTTGTAAATATACATGTGTGGCATTGAAAATCTGGACAATTGGGGCAAATTTACCAAGTGACTTGTTACCTGCTGACTTGAGGAAGGAGTAGAAAGTAATAATTTCAATTAATTGATCTGGTGAAACTCTACTTTCCAAGATCATTCAGTGATTTGAAATTGTTTTTTTTTTTTTTTTGTAAAATATTGTTTAAAAGGTTTCTAGGAATTAACATCTCTAATTGTTTATCCTAACAAATTGTAGAATATAAAGTAACTTGCTTTTGATTTGCTTTCTTGGTTTCCAGGAGTCTTCCCTTGTTAGAACATATAGCATTTTCATATTATGCAAAGCACTATGTTATTTGAGGGAACACAAAGTAAATAAAGTATCATCTTCTCTTGACAAAGAAACCACTCTGTTGATTACACACCTGCTAATTGTTTGATTTGTAGGTCTGTCAAGTAGGGGTGAGCAAAAAAAAACCGAAAAACCAAACCGAAAAATTGGTTAACCGATGTCAGTTCGGTTTCGGTTAACCAATTTAAAAAACCAGTAGTTAACCGAACCGACCAGTATACTTGTTTTTCTATATATTTATGTATATTATATATATTTTATATATAATAAATTAATAAATACGTATTATATATAAATATATTATATATTATTTATTATTTAAAATATAATATTTTATTTTTTATTATATATTTATATATATTTTTATAATAAATATTACAAAGTCAAAAAAACCAAAAAACCGACGAACCGAACCGTCGGTTAACCGAACCGGTCAACCGGTTAACCGACTGGTTTTGGTTCGGTTCCGGTTACCGGTTTTCCAAAAACTGGTACTACCGGTTCGGTTCACAAAAAGGTAACTGAACCGTGAGCACCCCTACTGTCAAGTAAATGGAAATTAGGTCAAAGCTAAAAACGTAATTGTACTGTAATTTTAAAATCTTACAAAAGAAATGTTAATAAAAGAAAAAGAAAAATGAGACAGTAAAAATGATGGGAACTCCAGGTGATTCTCTCTGTTATGCCTCTTACAATGTAGATAGAATGACCAAAAAACAATGTGACTATTTTGGAATTGAGGTAAGCAACAACAATAGGGCACTACCATAAATGATAGTAGAACAAATAATGAACCATCTTGTGAAGGAAAGGATGCTCCTCAGTATTGGGCTAAGCAACCATTAGTGGTAGAGCCAGCTGATTGCCATATCCAGATGGAGATGTTGACTTTAGATGCTCTTGCTTCCTGATTATGTTATTAGATTCCCATAATCTCCTTGAATTTCTTTCATTTTTCTCAGCCTTACTCTGCTGCAGTGGTTTGAGCAACTTTGGTTCTAAAACACCAAGAAGCTCTATGGTGAAAGGGTTTTCATGTGGTAATCTGTATTGGCTACTGAAAGGATGAACATGTGATAAACAGAGGAGGATTGCAAATAATTTGGTGCATGGATATGAATACCACTTTACTGTGCTATCTTGAAAATGCCATCTACACTAAATTCTTGATTGCTTACCTTTTTGAAATGGATATTCTTGGAGTTAGTGAGCCATTGTTGTTAATATCACATGGTGTTTGTTAATTGTCTCGTCTGATTGAGAACATAAATCCATGTTGATGTAGGTAAAATGCTGCAAGTCAACATGCAATGTGACCAATATCAAGGATCTTTTGGCTTGTAACTATTGCTTTGATAAGGCCTTTGACAAGTTCTATGATATGTACACTGCCACCTGGTATGTAATCTCTACCTGTATCCTGTTTCACTGGCTAAATACCTCTCTAGAAGCCACTAAATAGAGCTTGCAGCAGCTTTTCATTTTTTACATAGAATTAGAAAAGGCCCATCTGATGCACAGAATGGTTTTAAAAGATGTCCATGAATGATTAGATTCAGTTTCCTAATAAAAATGATTAGCCCCGTGTTCTATGTTTTCTATTTTTCTAAAAAATTCAGAAAAAAAACTACATGGATTCTTTAGGACATTTCTATGTAAAATGTTCTTTTTATCATATAGTTTATTTGACATAAATGAACAGCTAATATGCAAGACGAGTCCCGTTTTTCATATCAACTGTTACTTGGTAACAAAAGCAGCATTTTTTTTGTAGGTATATGTTAACATTCAAAAAAATATGAACTATTTTAATAGTTTATACTCTTCCATAGATGTTTCCACAAGTCCATGTTTTCTCACCTTGCCTAGTCAGTCTCTTGGATACATGTTGGATATTGACTATTGTGTCTGTGTCCATGCGGCACTGGCTAATAGGGGCCTGGTCCATAAAGGCAATTGAGATCACACATAGATGAACCACTAGCCTGAAATGGAACATCAAATCAAATGGATGATCCTTAGATCCTATCCATCTACCTCATAAAAGGGCTTCCTGCGGACCATGACTTATCACTTCATCAATCTATAATGTAACGTTAATGGTGTTTGAATGCAGGAAAGGATCTGGACTTTGTATCATCTGGGGTTCCATATGTTGTGATGAACACTTCACATGGTAATTTGATCATCTTTTTTTATCAGTTTCATTTTGGCTGCTTGAATTTGGAGTAACACATGTTGCCACTGCTAACATTGAATATAGGCACCGAATGAATTGTCCAAATGCTGATGTAGAAGATAGTGCATATATCGTAAGAGAATGTTCTTCAGGTGACAAGTATGTTCAGCTCAGCGAATTCATCTTTTAACGAGGATGTGGAAGGTAGTAACTTCACATTATGGTCCCTTCCTTGAGTTCGTTTTAACATGTCCAGTATGCTTGCCTTCCACTTTATGGTTAAGATAAAATTATCTTTGTTGAATATAGCTAATGTAAATTGGCTACTTGTTTACCCCCGCTCTGTTATAATTTCTCCAAGTTCCATTATTGGAACTATTTAGTTCTACCACTATACTGCCAAACATTTCACGATGGTTGAATGATCGATACTCTAGATTATTTATTTATTTATTTATTTTTATGTGAAAAAGATAGGCCCGCATTGGGCATATAGTATCTGTGACATATTCACCGGTCTGGCAGCTCATGGATACTTTGCTTACCCTGTCTAACGCTAATCCAACCTTCTTCCCTCTCTTAAATCTTGTAGAACTTCTCAATCTCAAATCGTAATTCAGTTTTCATTACATATAACCTTACGTTTTATTAGTATTTGACTATTTGTTGATGTTTTTATTGGTTCTTTTAGTACAAAATTCAAAAAAAAAAGTGTTTGAAATGACTATATTTTATTATGAGTTATGGCTTATGATAGATCTTTTATGGGCAGCAAGTTATGGGTGACAACTAACAAACAACAGAGAGGAGATGAACAATAAAATATGTTATTAAGGTTTTAGTCTTTCTGATTAGGATTATGTGATCTTAAAAGAAAGGCATTATTGTATATGGTGGAGGTTATACAACTATCATGCATCTAAACAAGTCAATGCATAATAAACCATATGTATAACATATATTTATATATGACATTCACTATAGATTTGGGTTTGGGTTAGGTCGGGTTGCCCGATGGTTCAACCCTAATCCAACTTAAAGTAAAGCTAGGTTCATGAATTTCAACTTTAACCTTAACAAGTTGGACCTTGTCTACAGGACCTTTACTTTTAGTACCTTATAGGGAGAGCCTCCAAGATGAAATTTCTGAGAAATCTTAATCCCCCTTTTATTGGGATTAGGATTTTCTGATAAATCCTACTCGAGTTTCATACTTTCATACAAGAAAGTGCTTTTTTTGGGGTGGATTTTCGTGGGGACTGAGTCAATAGTTGACTATTATTGAGATTTCTGCTATTGGAATGACACATACAAGGCGAAGGTGGTTTTGGGGGAAAGTGGTAACCGTGAAGAAAGCGATGGGAATAATTGCAGAGATATCGGATTCCGTCGCACCTTACTTACAGCCACTTGCAGCTGTGCGGTATATTCCCAATGTGCAGCTGCAAGGAGCTGTGATTTGGTTTTCTCGGAACTCTAAAGTTTTGATCAATTGTTGCCCCTTTATTCGGAAAAGACGAAATATCACTAATAATGGGTTATCATAACCATGACCCAATCCATTAAATGTCATTGTATTCGGTTCAAAAACCCACAGGTGATCCAGGACTAAATTAATACAACCCAATCCGTCAATTAACGAGGCACACCTACTTTTCCACGGTGGAGAGGGGCAAAGTTGGATTGTTTATCTGCAATGCTGTATTAGTCATTTGCCACATCACATGTTTTAACATGGAGAAGGGCCAGGAAGAGCTCTTTTAGACTTCCAGTATGGCCAAGGGATCAACTAGGATTAGGAATTAATAAACATGTCTTGTCATCATCTGGGTTTGGGTTTGTTGTGACTGTACAAGAGGATTTTTTTTTGTATGGTTAAATGCTTATAATTTAATTATTTATATGGCATTAAACAGAATGTAATGGCGAAAGGACTCGTGTCCTTGGGTATAACACATTACTATGGGAGGGAGTAAAAGAGTAATTGCTCTCAATATTCTTTTGACAAAAAAGACAAACAAGGGACTGATTGGGTTGACATGTTATGTCTAATAATATTCATGCAACTGCGAATGTTTTCCTGGTTTCATGTATTAAATCCATATAATTGGGATAAGGCTTGGATGATGAAATACTTGAGCTGTACTTTTGACCCTTTTTAGATTTACTATATGGTACGTTTCTTGATTGGCTAACAAATAACAATGGATTATTAATCTCGGGTTGACAGTACTGTTTTCAAAACTGGACCAGACCGGATGGTTGGACCAGAAAAATTGGGAACCGGTCAGGGATTGATTCCGTTTTTCTCCAAAACCGCTTTTCCCCCCAAAACCGTTGATTTTGGTCAGCAAACCACTAAACCGGCTGGTTAACCGTTTGAATGATTTTGACCGTTTTTTATTTTATTTTTTTATTTTTTTGTCAGAACGGGCCGGCCATTCAGGTTGAATGGTTGGACCATTCGAACCAGTAACTGGACCCCTGACCAGTTCGTTTTTAAAAACTATTGTTGACAGAGAGGATAAGTTGAGAACACAATTTTTGAAAAAAGAAAATTGAACAAAGTTAGGTCTATATCTAGTCTATCCTTTCCAAGACATCGGATGCTTAGGATGGTTTGTCCCACTTGCATCTTTCTTTGCCTTGCCAGTCCCTTGGATTGATTAAAAGAGATGGAACCGTAAATTAGAGCATTTTTGTCCATACAATATGCAAGGATGCGCCAAAAAGTAGGGTTGATTAAGTTAATGGGTAAACCGGAGAGGAGGTCTTAATATTTGACTGAAAACCTGCGGGAATAAGATTTTTAAAACTGGACCGGATAAGGAACCATTCTAGGGTCTGGTTCCTAGGTTGAATGGTCCGGGGACTGTTCGGACCGAATGGATAGTATGCTTTGACAAAAAAATAAAAAAAATGGCCAGAAATTGTTGTTTGGATCAATTGTTTGATGGTTTGACCACCCAGGTCAGCAGTTTGTTGACCAAATCAATGGTTTTCTTTTTTTGCTAAAATGAGGTTTTGGGGTGAAATGAAACCAACCAGGTGACCAGTTCCTGGTTTTTCTGGTCCAACCATCTGATCCGGTCCGGTTTTGAAAACACTCTGCGGGAGGGATGAGTAATTTATCCTTTTTGTTGTAAATTCACCTAGAAGATTTATAAAAAAAATGAGAAATCACACTAACCAGGGAGAAATTGAAGTCATACCTCCCATGAAAATCCAACAAGAAACCAAGCGGTATAACACAATCAGTTTTATAAGTCAGAAAGAGCAAATGTATCAAGATTTAGATTTTGGGAAGCAACTTGGGCCGTTTTAACCCGAACCCAACCTGAAAAAGCTGAGTTTGGTTGAAGCCTTACAAGAAAGGTAAAAGCTGGGACTTTTAGTTTGGCAGTTTGAGCTTCACAAAAAACTGGTTTGATGGTGGCCCTGTTTTGTGGATTCATCCAACGTTGGCAAACCCGCTATTTTCAAAATTTATTTAATAAGTTAATATATGACCGGGCAGCAAGGTTTTTAAAACCGAACCGGACAACGAACCGTTTAGGGGTCCGGTTCCTGAGTTGAACAGTTTGACCGTTTGAATCGAACTGATCGCCCGTTCTAAAAAAAGAAATAAAAAATAAAAAATGGCCAAAAACCGTTGGACGATTCAAATGGTTTGACCGGCCGGGCCAATAGTTTGCTAACCAAATCAATGTTTTTTTTTTTGCCAAAAAGATAGTTCTGGGGTAAAACAGAACTAGTCAGGTGACCGGTTCCTGATTTTTTCAATCCGACTGTCCGATCCGGTCCCATTTTAAGAGGTGTTCTCGGGATTTCCTACTCACTTCTCCTACCCACTCTCTACCTGCCATGAATTGGAACCACACATTTCTATTATGAATTGAGAGATGTGTGGCTGCAATTCACGGCAGGTAGACAGTGGGTAGGAAAAGTTAGTAGGAAATCTGGTTACCTTCCATGCAATCCCCTTACCATTTCCATGCCTAAATGTCTTGTAATTCGTAACCAACCAGAAAGTCTTTAAGCCAATATGAACCCCAATTCGGGCAATCTAAGGCTTGAAATTGAGACCTTTAGGCTCCGTTTGGTTTGTAGGAAAGGGATGGGAAAAGAGGAATATTCCTAAATGATTTTTCCCCATGTTGGATTGTTGGGATACGGTGGTTTGGGATGAGAAAAGAGAGATGCGAGATCTGAAAAACACGTGAATGGGATCCCACCAAAATAGTGTGACCCCGGTGAGAAAGGAAAAAAGTGAAACATGTCTGAGAAAAGTTATCAGGCTTTGTCTGACTAAAAACTTGAGAGTCTCTTCTCCCTTCTGTCCAGCACCCCAATGGTCGTATCTCCGACAGCTTCTCCAGTGATCTTGAGCAAAGGTGAGACTAGATCTGTAATACTCTTGCTATGGCGAGCCATTTTCACTTTTTTATATATATTTTGATGCATACGAAGGTTTTCCCCATTGTTGCGGTAGTCTCTACTCTCTACATTGGCTGAACCTCCTGTCATCTTCTTCACTACTTACAACAAGGAGAAACTCCATTCTCCTCTCCAAATCTTAGCATACAATTCTTTTTCCTGTATCCAATCTATTGTTTATCTAAGTACATTTACCATATATATATACTAGTGGAGGGGGCCCTGTGTTGTAGGGGCTCACTCAAAAACTATCAGGCTTGAGCTTGGCTCGAGTCAAAAGTTCGGAAGTTCGAGCCTAGATACCTTTGATTGCATGTCTCTCAAGCAACCGAGGTTTCCCTCAATTGCCGAGGTGCCAAACTGAGGTCTCCCTTAGCTGCTGAAGTGTTGAGCTGAGGTTTCCCTAACAGGTGAGTTGTCAAGCTAAGGTCTCCCTTAGTTGACAAGGTGTTGAGCTGAGGTCTCCCTCAATTGTCGAGGTGTTGAGCCAAAATCTCCTTCACTGACCGAGGTGTCGAGCCGAGGTCTCCCTCAGTGGTCGAGGTGTCGTCTAGCTCGAGCTCAATTTGAATTAGAGACTTGAGCTTGAGTTCAGAAGTTTGAGCTTGGCTCGAACTCGACTACCTTTGATTGCAAGTCCCTTAGCAACTGAGATGCCGAGCTGAGGTCCCCCTCAGTTGGAGAGAGAGTGGCATTCTTGTAATTTATAAGAGGAGAGAGAGAGAATGACATTCTTGTAATTTGAAAGGAAAAAAAGACAAGAGAGAGAGAGAGAATTGGTAGGAGAGAGTGGCATTCATGTAATTTGAAAGAAAAAAAAGCAAAAGAGATAGAGAATTGGTAGGAGAGAGTGGCATTCTTGTAATTTGAAAGAAAAAAAGCAAAAGAGAGAGAATTGGTAGGAAAGGCAAAAAATACTGTTAAATTCTATTTCCCTCATCCTTACGCCTTCTTACATACACATTTCAGCTAAATATATTTACTAGCGGAGGGAGCCCTATGTTGTAGGGGCTCGCTCATAAACTATCAGCCTTGAGCTCGGTTCGAATTAGAGACTTGAGCACGAGCTCGAGTCAAAAGCTCAAAAGTTTGAACTCGGCTACCTTTGATTGCAGGTCTCTCAAGCAATCGATGTTGATGAAGGAAGATTTGGCCCGACCTCGCAATCACGCCACACGGCAAAAAACAAGTAGCTCGGCACTTAAAGCAGCATACCCAGGGTGCAAACACCAAAGGGAAGAGACCAGTAAACCGAACTCCCCTCGAGGAGACCAACTCCCTAAGGGGAGCCCGAACTCCCTACAAGGAGCCCGAACTCCCTAAAAGGAGCCCGACCTCCCTACTAAGAGCTCGAACTCCCTACTAAGAGCCCGAACTCCCTACGAGGAGCCCGAACTCTCCCTTTGGCCCCGAGCCACACAAAGCAGTGACCCGAATTGGCCCGTCTCATGGCAGTTCGGGACACCCCCTATCCGAACTCAAGACTTCGCCTCGCACACCGCTCCAAGCACTTCGCCTCCAGAGCATTGAACTGGACAAATCACACCGTACCTGACACCGAAGGAGTCCGTATCCAGGGGCGGCGCACCTGTCTGACTTTTGATCTGACGCTTGACGGCCGCACTTCAACGGCCACCTGCCACCGTCACTTGCCTCCGCCATCTCCAGTTATAGAGACGGCTCCGACAAAAAGAGCAGTGACGGTTCTGCCCTAGCAGAGGCAATGACGCTCGAACTGGTAGAAGCACGGAAGTAATCATTCCTGACCTGACAGAAGTCTAGGAGTGAGTGCGCGAGGTGGTTATAAAAGGCTCTCCACCCCCCCAAAGAGGAGGTATGCAAACTTTGCGCTATCTGGTTTTATCTTGCCTTTGAAGGATTCTAACTTGAGCTTCGGAGCCTTTACACCGGGTTCCCCCCGGAGCTTCCTCATCTCCTCCATTTCAGGTTCCCTGCTACTCAGTTCAGAGGCAAGGTCGTTGACAGCTAAGACCGGCCGGATTGCGCATCATCAATTGGCACCGTCTGTGGGAAAACGCTTCAAAAAGCCTCCCTCCAAACTCTCATAACCTCTTTTCTTCAAAAAATCCAACACTCATGGCTTCTTCTTGCAACGCCGGACGTGGCACGGAGACAAACACCACCGGGGAACAACTTCAAGTCCCCGTGGTGTGCGTTGGACAGTTCACCATCCCCCTTCGGTGGATGGGATTCCCAGCTTGAATGCGGCACAAGCAGTGGCACCCGTAAACCTTCCTGCCACGAGCATCCCCTTTCCTCCCCCTATTGAGACCACCTTTACTGAACCAACTGCCATCCCCCTGGCAGCCAGCCAAAACCGGTTGGACGACCTGATGCAGTGCATGCGGGCAATGCAAGCTCAAATGCAACAGTTCCAGCAACACCAGCTTCATCAGCACCAAGTACTGCACAACATCTCCCAGTATCACTATCAACAACAGTTCCCCCAACTGCCGCTGAACCAACCACTACTTCCACCTCGGCACCCTGCTCCGAGGCCGGTTAAGGCCTCCCCGCAGGATGGACGCCCCCACCAAGGAAAGGCCTCCCGGCCCTAGAACCCCCCTAACAGCCAGGCCTCGTCCCCAGGCCGAAGGGAGAGAAAAATCATCCCCGCCTCGCAGCTCGCAGGCGGGTCGGAAACCTCGCTCGCAAGATCGGCACCTCGGCGCTCCAAGCTCGAGTTCCCGCTCACGGAAAACCGACTTGGCGCCCTGGCAGCAGATTACCAACATTCCGGGCCCATCGAGCTCGGCAACACGGAGGCCAGCAGCACCAATACCAGGCCCACTCAACAACAAAGGCGCCGGCGAAGTCGCCGAACTGCCACCCGTGTCTTGTCAAAGCTTAGAGGCAAAGAAGAGACGAGCTCGAACGAGGTAGGAGCTGCCCCGATTCTCTCAGTTCCTTCCCCCCTCGCATCAGAACTCCTGGCGGTCCCCTTGCCCAGAGATTTCAAGCTCCCACCTTTGGACAAGTATGACGAGTCCTTCGACCCCAACGACCACGTTGACGCTTTCTAGTCCCAAATGCACCTCGCCAGGGCCAGCGAATCGTGCATGTGCGTGGCCTTCACCACCACCTTCAGCGGGGTAGCCCGCACTTGGTACAGGAACCTGGCCCCTGGGTCGATAAAGTGCTGAGCCCAGTTCGTGCAGGTCTTCACCGCACACTTCGTCACCAGCAAACGGTGCCCCATGATAGAGGAAAGCATCTTCAGAGTAGTCAGAGGGAAGGAGATTCCATCTGAGGCTACATCAAGCGATTCAATGAAGCATGCGTACAGATACCGCGGTTAGACCCTGCGGTGCAGCTCATAGCGGCCAAGAGAGGAGTAACGCACAAAGAGTTCAAGTGGCACATGGTAGCTAACCAGCCCGCAACCGTGGCCGAATTCCTCAAGCTCACATACAAGTTCACTAGGACAGAGGAAGAAATCAACCAACGAACCGAAAGCGGGAATGAGAAAAGAAAGAGGGAAGGCGAGCCCTCCAACCCAGTCGACAGAAAAAACCCGGCCCGAGAGCCGAAGCCGAACCAGTCGTCCCGAGCTCCCCTAGCAGTTCAGACGGATTACACGCCGTTAAACGCGAGGCGGACCGAGATCTTAATGACAAGCGCGTCATCGTGGGGGTAGTGGACCCCTCGCGCATTGTCTTCCGTGAAAAAGCAATGTACTCATCGACAGCCTTCTTCTTGGCATCTTCGATACCTTGAGAAAAGATTTGCGTCCTCTCCCTAATGTCCTCCTGAAGGTACTCGACCTGATGCTGCAGATCCAGCCTCAAGTCCACCATGTGCTTCACCACCACTCCCATGGCCTCGGCATCTCTCTGAGACCTCGCCTGCCTGATCCATGAAAAACGAGCAGTCTCTTCGGCAACACGAGCAGCCTCCTCGGCAGCGTGACGAGCCACTTCGGCAGCTCGCGCCTACCTCGAGCTCCTCTCCACCTGAGCCGCCAAGGCGTGAATAGAAGAATTCACCTACCAAAAGGAACCGAGTGATCAAAAGAACCAACAAAACGAAAGCCAAAGAGCTCTAAAAAAGGGAGAACACTTACCACCATGGCATGGGTAACGGCACGACAGGCCACTTGATGCAGAGGGAGATCAGTCCACGCAGCGACCTCCTCGAGGAAAATAGCCTCCTTACTCTTTTGAAGAGCATGGGTCGGCGACAACACACTCCTGAAATCCCCCGGGGCCCCCGAGCCCGAGGGCCCAACTCGCGTATGAGCAGACCCGGAGTAAGCAGGAGCACCGGAGTATGTAGGAGCCCCTGTGTAGGTAGTCTCAACATAAGGGCCCCCTGCCGGCTCCTACATTGGAGGAACCATCTTGGGCTCCCTGGGCAGATCTTCTGGCTGATAGTCCGGCACCTTGGGCTCCGCATCCCGGGGCATCTCGGTGCGAGTTCGCTTGGCAACCCGCTTTCTCCTCTTCATGCCTTGGAACAAGTGCCCACCCCGGGTCCCTCGAGAATCCATCACACCTGCGAAAAGAAGTTCGCCATCAGTAAAAAGCAAGAAAGACAGCAAGACAGAATCTCTAAGTGAAGAACCTACCCGAACTCAGGCCGGCCGCAATGAGCTTGGCCTCCGTCAGATACTGTTGACACTTCAGCCCAAGCCGCGCCCATTGCTGGAGGCCCTTCGCCGTCTCTTTGTCAAGCGTGACCCCGGAGTCAGGAGCGACCATCCCCCACCCAGTCTGAAACGGCCACCCCAGCACACTTCACACCCCGAAATAGTCCCGCTTCCATGCTGGGACCTTGTTGGGGAGCTCATGTAAAAGCTTAAAGCCTGGGCGAGGAGACAGGTAGTATGCCCGCCTACGCCCGGGGAGGGGACCCGCTTGCTTCTTAAGCATCAAGATTGAAGAAAAAATCTCCAAGTTCAACGGAAAGCTCTCTTCGCAAAATAAGGAGATTGTCCCCACCAAATTTCGAATGGAGTTCGGGTGAAGCTGGCTGACCGTCACGCCGAAGTGGTTCAAGACTTCGACAAGGAGGGGATGGAAAGGCAATCGCAGCCCCGCGGCGAGCTGCTCCCGGAATATCACGATCTCATCAGGACCGTGCTCCCAAGGAAAGCTACCTGAAGGTATAAAATAAGCGTACTCCCCGAGAAAGTTGTGGTAGGTAATGAGGGATTGGAGCCCCTCGGGCGACATGGTCGAAGGACCAAACTTGTCTAACATCCGACTCCGACGAGACGTGGACGCCAAACTACCCGAAGCGCCTCGGCCTACGAGTTCGAACTCTTCCTCGAGTTCTACCTCCGGCTCGCTAGGGCTATCGGGGGATGCAACTCGATTCGTAGAACCTGCATCAGACCCGCTGAAAGGACTATCTGAGCCATCCAAGCTAGACATCGGGGAGTGAGATGGGATCCAGGAAAGTACTCACCCAGAAAAAAGCTGTAGACCACAGGAGCTCGGACAAGTGGAAGACCTTGAACGTGAACTGGAAAAAACCTGGACGCGAACTGGATGCGAGCTCGAGAGATACAGAAGTGACAACAACTGGGGTCCCCTCCGCTATTTATACTCACAGTGACCGAAAAGTGACGGCTTAGATCAAAGCCAATCCGACGGACTACAGTCGCACTGACCACACGTCCCCTGAGACCGAGACGTGGTTGGCGCACGTCTTTCTGAAACTGACAGAGCGCCGGCGCACATCTTTTCGAAACTGACGGAACGCCAGCACACGTCTCCTCAATAAAAGCGGCAGCGGCACGTCTTTTTCAAATTTGAAAAGACGCCCGCTATCGCGCCTCCCAAGTGGCGCTTTTTTGAAATTTTGAAATAAAGTGCACGCCGCCACAGCTATCAGCGTTTACGCAGGCCGGCGCGCTTCCCGCCTAATGGACGCTCGAAGAAACCCAAGGAACCCTGACAACGCACCTCGCACTGTCAGAACCAAGATTCAAAGTGCAAGGCAAATCTACCTGACACCTTGCGAACTCCCCGCGCCAGGGCAAGACCCTTAGCACAAGGAATGGGGGGCAATTGATGAAGGAAGATTTGGCCCGACCTCGCAATTACGCCACGCGGCAAAAAACAAGTAGCTCGGCACTTAAAGCAGCATACCCAGGGTGCAAACACCAAAGGGAAGAAACCAGTAGACCGAACTCCCCTCGAGGAGACCAACTCCCTAAGGGGAGCCCGAACTCCCTGCAAGGGGCCCGAACTCCCTAAAAGGAGCCCGACCTCCCTACTAAGAGCTCGAACTCCCTACTAAGAGCCCGAACTCCCTACGAGGAGCCCGAACTCTCCCTTTGGCCCCGAGCCACACAAAGCAGTGACCCGAACTGGCCCGTCTCATGGCAGTTCGGGACACCCCTCCTATCCGAACTCAAGACTTCGCCTCGCACACCGCTCCAAGCACTTCGCCTCCAGAGCATTGAACTGGACAAATCACACCATACCTGACACCGAAGGAGTCCGTATCCATGGGTGGCGCACCTGTCTGACTTGGGATCTGACGCTTGACGGCCACACTTCAACGGCCACCTGCCACCGTCACCTGCCACCGCCATCTCCAGTTACAAAGACGGCTCCAACAAAAAGAGCAGTGACGGTTCTGCCCCAGCAGAGGCAATGACGCCCGAACTGGCAGACGCACGGAAGTAATCATTCCCGACCTGACAGAAGTCTAGGAGTGAGTGCGCGAGGTGGTTATAAAAGGCTCTCCACCCCCCCAAAGAGGAGGTATGCAAACTTTGCGCTATCTGGTTTTATCTTGCCTTTGAAGGATTCTAACTTGAGCTTCGGAGCCTTTACACCGGGTTCCCCCCGGAGCTTCCTCATCTCCTCCGTTTCAGGTTCCCTACTACTCAGTTCAGAGGCAAGGTCGTTGACAGCTAAGACCGCCGGATTGCGCATCATCAGATGTGTTGAGTCGAGGTGCCAAACCAAGGTCTCCCTCAGCTGCTGAAGTGTCGAGCTGAAGTTTCCCTAGCAGGCGAGGTGTCGAGCTAAGGTCTCCCTTAGTTGACAAGGTGCCGAGTTGAGGTCTCCCTCTGTTGTCAAGGTGTTGAGCCAAGATCTCCCTTAGTGATCGAGGTGCCAAGCCGAGGTCTCCCTCAATAGTCGATGTGTCATCTAGCTTGAGCTTGATTCAAATTAGAGACTTGAGCTTGAGCTCAGAAGTTCGAGCTCGACTTGGCTCGAACTCGACTTGATTGTAGGTCCCCTAGCATTCGAGATGTCGAGTTGAGGTCTCCCTCAATTGGAGAGAGAGTGGAATTCTTGTAATTTATAAGGAGAGAGAGATGACATTCTTATAATTTGTAAGAAAAAGAGAGAGTTGGTAGGAGAGAGAGTGGCATTCTTGTAATTTGAAAGAAAAAAAAGCAAGAGAGAGAGAGAGAATTGGTAGGAGAGAGTGGTATTCTTATAATTTCTAAGTAAAAAAGGCAAAAAATACTATTAGATTCCATTTCCCTCATTCTTAGGCCTTTTTACGTACACATTTCAACTTAATATATTTATATAGATATAGATATATTAAGTACGATGTTGTTATGGCATGATATTCTATCCTAGCAATGGCTTATCTTAGCTTTTGTATGGATATGGTTTCCATGATGATGGTCAAATAAAGAAGGGTTATGAATGTTAAGACGTTGTAATGGTGCCCAACCTGAAATTCTGCATTGGGAATTGACATAGTTGGACTTGGATATTCTATGTAAATATGACTCTTATTTTTGTTTTTATTATAAATTAGAGAGCAAGGTTCAAAATATCGATACACCTGATATGCCGGTATGGGCGTATCGGGCGAATCAATACAGCATTTGGTGCTTTTTTTTTCGCAATTGGTTCAAGGGAGCTGGTTTAGGCCTCCTCTACACCCTGAACCGGTCAGACCCCCGATACACCCACTGTAGGGGCGTATTTGAGGGGTCCCAAAATGATACGTATCGGCCGATACATGTTGACACTTTGAACCTTGCTAGAGAGATGGTTTTGGGATATGATATATCATGTATATCTTCTTGTTCATCAATGAACTGAATTGGTTGTTCAGACAAGTGGTGTTATATTGTTAGGCCAATGTATATTGGGCTTTTTTTATATCAAGCATTTGAGACACATCCTTTTTTCCTTTTGAATTCTTGTTCATCCTTCCTAATCACTTCTTTATATATTTGCTATGTTTCTTGTGTTACAGGAACACTTGGCATTATAGAGCAATAGACGTTGCAAACTTGTAGTAGAAATCTATGAGAAACCTTCGACAAACTCATGGACTATGCGTTAATTTCTTGAATCAAATTTTCTCATTCATTTTTAGGCTTTATCTCTTTCTCTCAAAAAAAGATTATGTACTCTTCTTAGCAGGTTTTGGAATGTATTTTTGAAGATGTTGGGCTTCAAACTTCGAAGTTGATAGTAACAATAACCAATCATGTTCTTTGTTTTGTGTGGTTAATGCATATAAAATTTATATCTATTGTCCATCAAATTCTTATTACTTGGCGATCTTTGAATTTGGACAGGTGCATATAACACCTTTCCTAAGCTTAGCTCCTAGGTTAAGAGGTTTCCCACCTTTCCTGATTTGCTAATTACATGTAACTTGGACAGGTGCATATAACAAGGGGCTTAGCTCAAGCTCAGCTGAGATTTCACCTTGCTTGAAGCCCAACCTGAGCTCAAGTGGGCTTTCACCATAACACGCTTGAAGCCCAACTAAAGCTAAGCTCAAGCTTTCACCTTTCTTGAAGCTTAGCTAGCTAGATCTAACCTACTAAAAAACTTAACAAGAGCATGTCAAGTTGTGTTAAAATTTATCCAACCCAAGTTTCTCATCATTCCTACAAATTGTAGATATTTCTACAAATTAAGAGGAAGAAATACAGAGGGATGCAAGAAATTTAGTTCAGTTCTAATGATTTTTCCATAAAAATAATTTTCCCACTATTTTCCCTTGCATAATCAAACAATAGAAAGTGAAAATTTCACACTTTTTCATCCCATCCCATCCAAATCTTCCCGCAAAACAGACGGAGCCTTATCAACAACCAATGAAAGAAATGAGAGAGAAGCCAAACATGCTCAACATTTCTGGCTACAACAAACAAGCCATTCATTTTGGATTTGGTAGAAAGACAACCAACTGTACAGAAGGGAAAACCAAAGCAACCCTATTTCCTTCCCAACTTCAACCCGAAAGTAATGAAGGAACAACATCCTCCCTTGTCTCTTTTAATTTAAAGGAGAGGATATGCTCCATTTCATCTCATCACGTACGGGGGGCTCTGAAACAGAGCTACACATTCTTTACAGTTTATCCCCCCAGATAAATTACACCTCGACTATCGCTGGTGTTGTAGATGGGTGATCACCTCGAGACCTCGCAGTCTCAATCTTCGCTTTCACCTCCGCCACCACTAGCTGAGTGAGAAGCAGCCCTGCCACAAGGGCTGCCATCATCAACATGGTGAACACTGCACTCCAGCTTTTTGCGGAAATGTAACCTGTCAGCAAGGGCCCAATTGCAGCTCCCACGGAGCCCGTCCCATCTATGATTGCCGTTACTGTTGCTAATGCCCGTGAATTCCCATTCAACGAGCTGTGTGTGCCTAAATCTGCTGATACTGCAGTTGTTATAAGGGCATACGGCCCATTGACGAACATCCCGGCAATAAACATGAGGATTATATTCATATACAAGGAGATATGGCCATAGCACCGGTAGAAGAAAAGAGCTGGGATTGCACAATACATGAAGCTTGCTGCAGTTATGGCTCTGGCATCAAGATGGTCCGAAATGTGGCCTGCGAGTATCCCACCAAGGACACCTCCTATATCAAATACAGTAGATAGATTCCCTGCTGTCTCATCGGAAAGATACTTGCCA
This sequence comes from Nelumbo nucifera, assembly GCF_055504915.1. Lineage (NCBI taxonomy): Eukaryota > Viridiplantae > Streptophyta > Magnoliopsida > Proteales > Nelumbonaceae > Nelumbo > Nelumbo nucifera. The sequence goes on from NC_142649.1 coordinate 197,639,914, forward strand.
TCGATTGCTGCCAGATGAAAATAAACTACCATCAACAGTAGGACATATGCTTTCATTTTAATTAAAGAGCTAGCTCCAACTTCAGAATGGAAATGGAATACACAACAGATCGATGGAGTTAATTAACAGTAATCGAAGGTGGTATTGGTATATATACCTGTGTGGCTAATGTAGAACGGGAGCCAATAGAGAAATGTATAAGCCACCAACTTGGCGAAGAACAGGCAAAGAGCAAAGGGAGCAACCCCAGGAATCTTCCATGCCTCAATGAACCCCACAGCTTGTTCCTTTTGAATCTCTTTCTCTGATCCCAACAGAGGTTCTATTATTTCCTCGTCATTAATCTTCTTGGGAGGTTGCAGTTCATCCACTTCAATCTCGACTCCCACAGACTCTGGACTCACAGGCAGCAAGAGGAACACCACCGACCCCACAAAAGCAATTAGAAGACTGGGAACAGCAAATGACCAACCCCATCCATACTTCAGTAAAGCTGACGCAATAAGAGATCCTGAAATATTGCCTACAGATGTGTGGGCATTCCAAATTCCCATAATCAGCCCCCGTTTTTTCTTCCCGAACCAATTCCCAACGACGGCAACGACGGAAGGCCATCCGGTCGACTGGAAAAGACCAGCAAACATCTGAACTATCAAGAAGTAGTAGAAGTTATGGATGTTAAACCAGTACCCAACCCCAAAGAGCGAAGTGAAAACGCCAGTCCCCACCATTCCCACTGTCAAGAAGATCCTTAAATCCAATCGATCTCCTAAATGACCAGCAAAGTACATTCCCATGGAGTAAACTCCGAGGAAAGCCAGGTCGAGATCCCCTAGCAAAACAGTTCCATCTGTTCCATTAAAAGGCGCCCACCCATTCCCGAGAGCACTTGATACTTGGTTGCTTTCAGTCCTTGTATGGAAGTGGTTTCCAGGCCATGGCGATAAGCTGAACCCAAGTTTTGATGACTCGGGATCGAGGGCGCTTTTAACGATGCTGGTGGTCTTCCGGGCGGCATGATAGCTCGTATATGCGAAAAATGTCAAAATTAGGACAATGGCTTGATATGTTCTGAAGGAGATGGTCGAGTTCTTTATGTACTCTATCAGTCGAACTGCAGGAGGCTTACTGTGATTTGTTTGGGGTGTCGGCTCCTCCTCTAGCGAGCCCATTTTAGAACTATCTATCTGAAAATGTGGAGAAGAAGAATGGACTTTCCTTCCCCTTAGAGAACCAAGCGTGCTACCTGAATCCAGAAAAGACCATAACAGGAATAGTTATATTTCTGATCAGATTCAGCAAGTAGGAAGATCTACACCGAATCTCTGACAAAGGAGAAGTTCGAGTGAAGGTGTCAGTTTGTGTCAGTCATGTTTTGATTCAAAAAAAGTTGATAAAAAAAATTCCTTGATTCAAAAGATCAGGATATATAGACTAATCAACAGGTATGGATTACCTCAATTTTGTCAAAATTGAAGGGAGACAGATAATCTTGAAGCTGAATTTAATCAAATGCTGCAACTTTTACACAGCTATCTTTCTCCAAGCTCGACCATAGAGTAGTTTATAACTGCAGGCAAACTGAATTGGTTCAATTATCTGTTCGACGGGATCTTTTAATCAATTAGAAATCAGGGGAAGCAAAGTAAATGTCAACGAAATTTCTTTGTTTTTGGCCCAAAAAGTTCGATCATGTATGAAGGGACCTTGAATTACAAAAAAGGAAAAGAAAAAGGAGAAAAGAACATAATTTCCCTTCTATCGAGCAAACTTGATAACAGATTTACCAGGTACATATTCAAATTGAAGTCCGGACAGGTCAAAGATTTCTAGATATATTCAAATCAAGAACATCAGAACTTGCATCTTGAATAAACCATACAATTATAAAACATGATCGGAAACCAGAAAATATACAAACAACCTAAACGAATTTAAACATTTCTTCCTTCTAGATCAAAGAAGTTACAATATCGACGAGAAAGAAAACAACATCTGTTGATGGTAACCACAAACATTGAACAATCTGGTGAAAACCCATTAACTCAAAGCCCGAAAACTGATATCTGGGAAACAACCCACTAATAAAGCATCGCTCGAAACGCTTTTTCTGGTTCGACAACATCAATCCCCCGGTCGAAAATAACTGAAGTTGAAACAGACAGACAACGGCTTCACAGAAATCAGTACGAATAGTGAAAGCAAGGAGACCCAGAACAACGTACCTCGCACTCGCTTAAGTGTGCACTGAAGATCGCAGTGTTCTCTCATTCTCTTCATTTCCTCTGCTCACCGTGTCCCTCCCTGTTTCACATGCTGGTTTTCAGTTGGTTAACAAACAACTGGGACAAGGTGATTGGGCCGCTACAACTACGAGGACTTTAAGACTTAGAAGCCCATAAATTTTGTGATGTACAATTACCGAGATGCCCTTCTTTCTCTTTCTAAACTCAGAATTAGAAATTCTTGTTTTCTTCTGGCAACGTTACGCTTTTGCCATGAAAGATATATAGAAGTTGACGATGATACCCCTCCCCTTTCAAAAATAGAAAGCAACTATCATTGAAAGGATTTCCTTTTCTTCTTCTTTTTTTTTTAGGAGGGTTGGGAAGAAAAGAGAGGAGAAGAAGATGACGACCATGGAAAAGAAGTTTTGAATGTGGACCCACCATTTATAGTAGTAGATTGTGACAAATGGATGTAACAGAGACTTCTGCTTGACTGATCTTAGAGGGGAAACATTTTCTGTTATATGTATTCGTATTGATGAAGTTTTGCTTTTGTCACGGTGAGAATTGAAGGGAAGCGGGGGTTAGAATATGGTCCAGTAGTCTATGTCATATCCATTAATGATGGTCCTCGGTCTGCTGCAGTGCAGGGACACCATGCTACATACAAGGACATTCCACTCCAGAAATTTCAAATTTGCACAACAATCGCACACACACACACACAGGACCCTACAACTCCAATTATTTTGTTGTGTAAATAATTCCCTCTAATCAGTCTCAAGTAACCAAACCTTGACAATTTTGTACCGGGATTCAGCCGATGCAAAATCCGGCGTTGGTTCTAAGCGAGGGCGAGCTGACCCGGTATCCTTGCACGTGCATGTGCATGGTGGCGGATCATCACGTGCATGTGCATGGTGGCGGATCATCACGAGCTCTTGATTCTCGAACGCCGTCGCCCGTCGAGCTGAGAATACGTTCGGAATTTGGGTAAGCCGTAAGCGGCATCTCAAATGGTTTGAAAAGCTATTGACGTCGAAAGCTGTGAATGTGTGACGTTTACTTATCTTCTTGGGATGACCGCTGATCATACCCCCTTAGTCCACCCACTGGCCGCTACCTATATCATCCCCGTTCGATTTCAATACTGATGATGATATCAGCTGGTCCAGCTCTATTATTTTTTTCTTTTCATTTATAAAATTACAACTAAATTACTTTGGCTAAAAATTACAACCAAATTAATTTGGCTGATATGATAGAGAAAATTCTTGATTAAAGTACCCTGTAATTTGGGTCTAATGCCATTTTGGTCCCTGAATTTCAAAATATAATAATTCAGTATTTAAACTTTCAAAACGTGTCAATTTATTAATCGATTGTTAATTAGCCGTTAAGTGGTATTTGAAAAAGAAACAAATGATCTTCAAGTGTCACCTAATTTTCTTTATCGACTATTCCAATGTTGACAAAAAAACTAACAGTCTCAAAACCTTATCTCTTCTATTCAAAAAACTTGGGGTCATGTCTCAATGGACATTTGAATGACCCCAACTTTTTTGAATAGAAGAGGAAAGGATTTGGGACTGCTAATTTTTTGTTAACATTTGGATGGTTGATAAAGAAAATTGGATGACACTTAAAAGGCATTTGTCTCTTTTTCAAATATCACTTAACAACTGGTTAACAATTGCTTAACGGTAGGTACTAGATTGACACGTTTTAAAAGTTTAGATACTAAATTATTGCATTTTAAGGTTTGGGGACCAAATTGGAACTAATCCCAAAGTACAGGGTATTATTTTTTCAATAAAATAACCAGTTTTTATCCTTCTAAATTTTGTAAAAAAATATTTGAATGCTTTGTGACATTTAAACATTATGTTTTATATACATCCTAATATAGTTTTTTTTTATTTAATTATCAACAATAAAGGAAAAATTAGTTTTTAATTCTTATGCTCCGACCGTTTTTACTTAGATAAGTATGTTTTTCCAACCAACTATGAATAAGTAAGGTTTTAGGGTTCTTGCATGTGTGATATAAATTAATAAATTAACACTCAGGTTCCACCTTACGAGAAGGTATCAATTTCAAGCAATTGTTTTGAGTAACTAATACTCTCCAATATCATAGTCAATTTATCAATTGATCAATTAACCTACTACTAATACTAGCAAATGAAATGGGCATTAGTCATCTAGTTTAGCACCAAGAAATTTAAGCTTTTTTGGTTGAGTCTGGATCTGTTCCTCACAAAGTGTGTCTCACACCAACCTCACAGCATGTCCTAGTCGCATATCAAGAGCATCTCCTGAAATTTATATTTATTATTCATGGGGACATGTTATCAATATAGGCTCGGATGTGGCTGTGAGGTTAGTCTTAGGCGCATTGTGTGAGGAGTAGATCCTAATTCTTTTGGTTGCGATGCAAATGCAAATATGTACTCTACATAATTATCTTTTTATTTTTCAATCCATAAATGCAAATTGGGTTTACATTTTTAAATCATTTTTGTATTCGTCTATTTGTTTGAAATTGATGCAAAGCATGGGCCCCATCATTAAATGCTTCAATTCCTTAAATTTTGGTTAAAAAACAAAATTATCATAAGAACACAAAATTATTCCAAAAAAATAGTTATAGTAATACTCTTTTTTAGAGTACAATAATGTCTGAAAATACATTTTTGATCTCTTTATCATTACTTTTACATATTAGACAAATGCTCGCAAATGAGAACCAGGGTAGACGTTTGTATCACAAACAAATGAAGTCAAATTAGATTAGGTTTGGATGAGTTTCTTTTTCTTGAAAAATACATCTTAGTATCACCTCACAGTATATTTTTTTCCCAGCGTTAGGTTCAATCAAGTATTAGGAGATATTTCCAATACACAGATGGAATGTGATGTAACGCTGAACTCAAAATATTGATATTATATGGGAAAAACTTGTAAGCACTAACCAATCAAGAATCAAACAGTATGATAGAGTTGCTAATCAGTCAGGTGGTATTTCTCAAAATTCAGGGAAAGGTTTTGATTGGTCAAAGTTCTTCAGCTTGGATATCCTGTGGACATAGATTTTTTTTTTCCCATATTTTCAATGTCGTATAAAAGAAGAAGCCGATCCTGTGCTATGCCAATTTGCCCTCTTCAATTATCTAGCTTTTTCTTTCTTATGTCGTATAGAAGTGGAAAACCCCATGCAACGTAACTATCACTTGTTTTGGATATTGAGTTGAAAATGTCATTCCAGACAAAAATATCAATATATCATGCACTAGGGGTGTCAGTATAGAAGTGGTAAACTGCCTTGATGGTTGAGGAGGTGAATTCGATCAGGATTCCTATTTCAAAATTAAAATTAAATATTGGGTTGGGTTCGCGGCCGGTTGGAGTTGGGGTTCAGTTTGAGCCCAAACCGCTAGCATCCCCATCAGCCAGAGCCACTGTGTAAACGCAGAATCAATCCTCATCAATTGACTCACCAATAACCAATCAAATGGTGTTGACATATTATCAGTTTGTGCAAGTCAACAAATCTAAAGGAGTAATGACTGCGATGCGGTCATCATGTATGGTAGGATATACAATAACTTGTAATAAGACCTCACTAAGCACCATGCCCATATTTCCTTTTAAAGTCATAGACTACACACACGCAACACAATTAGCCCCATTCCTTGTCGATTGGATGAACCCAAAGGCCAAAGCTCACCGCCTAATAAGTAATAACCCATCAAACCTTCAATAGTCAACACTCAGATTAAGAAGAAAAGCTACCTCCTAATAAAAGCACTCACTAAGTGAAGAATTGATGTGGTTAGGTTAGATGATCATAGCCGCTCAATTCATCTCTTCACAATTAAAGGTGGGACACCCTCCAAATAAAATGATAGACCCATCCCTTTGGAGTCCAAACCATATTGATGGGATTTTGCTACATCGGGTCACTCTCACTCTCTCTCTCTCTCTCTGCGTAGTTAAAAAGCCTAACGAGACTATGGGAGTTTGGGAGAAGGGCAATGTGGTCAGATTACTTGGCTGATGGCCGGTTGCAAGCTGCAATGGCATGCTCGTGATATGGCGTCGAACGGGGGTTAACATCGACTAAACGATTTTATCTTTCAAAATCCAAAACTTGATTGATTGATTCGGTACGAAAGTGTGCCAATATAATAAATAGATACTCTCATGCTCCGGAATATCCAAAAGAATGATTCCTTATTTGTGCCGCATTTTCTGAACTCGTTCTTTCCGTGACGTGGATAAGCCAGGTCCCGGAATGCTGACGTGGATAGATGTATGGGCGTTTTGCCACGTGGCAATGCCAAGTCTCGGCTCTGTTCCGATTTGCTTCATTGCTAGTTGGTGTTGGATGCCGATGGAAGTAATAACAACTAACAACCTGGATGCTGGATGGAATTCACGCGGCTCTGTTCAGCGTGCATTAGGAACATCTCCCATAAATGTCACCGGGAGATGTTCCCAATGCACGGTTGGAATGTGCCGTGGGGGTGCAGATGCGAATTGCCTATCGTCCTAAGCAGTAAATGCTAAGATTATGTTTGGTTCATTGTATGGATTCCCCTACCTCTTCCTTCCTTCCTTCAAACCAAATACAGCCTTAATAAACACTGCTTGCTCGGGTCCTTAGAGATCATCTCCGTGACAGTTGGCATTTAATGCAACAAAAACGATGGAGCAACTTTGGTTTGTACTGGAACTGAAGCCTTTGTCCCTAACAACGTGCCATGAGGGGAAACTTCATCTCTCTTTCGATGTACAAAGTGTAATGGCTTCCTTTGTCTGGATCCAGGTACGTAGGTTGGGGTTGCATGCTCCCATCTACTACTGTGTACAGTACGTCCTATCACCTATGGACCTCATAAAGAGATCGTTATAATTCATTCTCCGCTAGAAAACATTTCAAAGCCTCTCTCTCTCACCTTCCACACGGTAGAAAATTAAAGAACATCATCATCACAATACTTGACTCGAGCACGACTAATAACTAGGGAAGAGAAAAAAAAGGACGGAAGATTTGATTAGTGATTAGGGTTTTGGCTAAATTCCAAGAATAGTGGGTGGTTCAAGGCACATATATGGACTGTGAAGTTTCTAATGGGGTTTGATCAGCAAGAATACGACTCAGTTGAGATGTCTTACAGGTTCCAGGTATGGACCAATCTAGAATATCTACCCGGGTGTCCAGGCCACCAGTCCGTTTTGGCTATGACCAGGATAGTTACCTGATGGAAGTCTTGACTAGTGAGGAGGATCCTGTGACTTATGTGGAAGCTATGTTGAACATAGATTCCCTGAAGTGGGTAGATGTCATGAGAGCTGAGATGGACTCAATGGAGACCAATTTCGCCCGTGGCCATGCTTAAATCCATTCGGGTCCTGCTAGCTGTAGCAGCATACCATGACTACAAGATTTGGCAAATGGATGTCAAAACTGTGTTCCTGAATGGAGATCTTACTGAAGATATCTACATGCAGCAACCGCAAGGTTTCATAGCTGCGGATCAGGAACACATGGTATGTAAGTTAAATAGATCCATATATGGACTTAAGCAAGCTTCTAGGAGTTGGAACATCCGGTTTGACTCTACCGTCAAAAAGTTATCTCTACATGCAGCAACCGCAATGTTTCATAGCTGCGGATCAGGAACACATGGTATGTAAGTTAAATAGATCCATATATGGACTTAAGCAAGCTTCCAGGAGTTGGAACATCTGGAATGACTCTACCGTCAAAAAGTTTGACTTTGAGCAGAACCCAGATGAGCCATGTGTTTACATGAAGTTCAGTGGGGATAAGGCTATGTTTCTAGTTCTGTATGTAGACAACATTCAACTCATTGGGAATGATGTAAGAATGTTGACTATGGTGAAAGTATGGCTTTCACAGTAAGTCTCCATGAAAGATCTTGGAGAAACCTCCTATATATCGGGTCTTCGACTCAATAGAGATAGATCAAAGTGGATAATAGGATTATCCCAATCTACCCACATTGACAAAATTGTCAAGAGATACAGCATGGAGAACTCTAAGAAGATAAATGTCCCTATCAGGCACGGAGTCACTCTCCCCAAGAAGATGTCTCCCAAGACTTCTGAGGAGATTGAGGGCATGAAGGGCGTTTCCTATGCCTCAATCGTAGGGAGCATCATGCATGTCATGTTGTGCACTCGTCCTGACATTGCTCAGGTAGTGAGTGTGGTAAGCAGATTCCAGGCCAACCCAGGGCAGGAGCATTGGACCGCTGTGAAAAATATACTGAAGTACTTTCAAAGGACAAAAGATTTTTGTCTGGTATTCGATGGTAGCTCACTACAGATCCAGGGGTATACTAATGCTGATTTCCAGTCGGATCCAAATGATAGAAAGTCTACATCTGGGTATACTTTCACGATAGGATCGTGTGCTGTTTGTTGGAAATGCAGCAAACAGGGGTCCACGACAGACTCCACAACCGAAGCCGAATACATTGCCGCAAGTGAAGCTGCCAAGGAAGCCGTGTGGATGAAAAAGTTCGTTCATGAATTAGGAGTATTCTCGTCTAGTACATCACCCATCCCATTGTTGTGTGACAACAATGGAGCGATTGCTCAGGCTAAGGAGCCACGAGCCCACTCGAAGTCCAAGCACATCGAGAGGAAGTACCACGTACTGCGGGAGATTGTTGGTAGAGAGGACGTCCTGATTTAGAGTGTAGCATCAGTGGAGAATGTAGCAGACCCATTGACTAAGCCACTGACACAGAAAGTGTTTGAGAAACACGTGGAAAGTATGGGACTCCGGCTTATACAAGATTGGACCTAAGTGCAAGTTGGAGCTATTAGACAGTTGTATGCCCCTAGCTCCAATCAATTTGATGTACTTATGACATTTATTGTAAATGAATAAAGTGCATATTTGATTCATGTTTTTGTGGTGTGTTTCTGTGTAATACCCTTAAACTGGACACTTAATGAGACTCGTGTTAGTTTAGAATATTCATAGCCGTTGGATAAGTTTGGGGAGATTTATCCTACTAAGGCTGACACTAGTGTGTTGCCAAGTGTTGGGGTGGCCTGTCTCAACTACTAGGATGAGACCCAAAGCACACGCAGTGTAGGTTTACTTGAAACCCTGAACCGGACCAGATTTCCAGTATTGCCCTGGACCTTGGAGATTAGTGGGCAAAACTGGAAAGTTACACCCGACCCCTAGACTCGATTATGATACTGCACTAGGTGTCGGATTGGGTTGTCTTTGATATGCCAATCAGTGAGATCCTTAGAGGGGGTCAAAACCTAGGTATGTTGGGACAGTCCGAGAATACATCTAAGTGGGTGATCATATTGACAGGATCATCCCCTTTGCCGGACAAAGGTAATGATCGGGGATGCACTCTCTCTGAGGGAAACCAAGACTACTAGCAGCTGATTTCAATCGTTGAGATTTGTTTTGCAAAATATATTTTATATACGGATATAAAAGTATACATATGTTATGGTTTCAAATTGTTTGCAAAAGGTTTTAATTCCTGGGATCCATGTGAGCAGATAGTGCAACATTGTTCCTTGCAGCCGAGGGAGAGGTCCTCTCTTGTCGGGCAATGTATGATCATTATGGGCTAAGAGGTTAAGTGTAAGACCATTGAGGGTAATACCTGATGGGCTAATCTCGCATCTGCCCACAGTCCCTGGGTGTTACAAGGTGGCTTGGCCCAGGGACCACTTAGTGTAAGTGTTGGGCTCATAGAGTCCATGTGTTGGGCTCATAGAGTCCATGTGTTGGGCTCATGGGGCTCACTAGGCTTTCCAATGAATTCGGCTAAGCCTTGTAACAAAGGCTGGGCCGAACCCTTGTGGCTGATGTGTAGATCAATGCTTGGGTCCCATGCCAAACAAGGAAGCCCAACTGGGCAGCAGTTTGGAAGGCTAAGTGAGCATACTCTTATTGGGCCTAAAGCCCATTTCGAACTGGGCTGATTTGATCAGTTAATTAAAAGGGTGAATCTAATATTAGATTAGCAGATAGGATAGGGTCTTACCCTATCCACTCAGAGAGTCCAAATCTGAATACAGATTCAGATTTGCAAACCTCCTGATAAGATTAGGAGAGGGTTAATCTAATCTGCAGATAAGATAAGGGTCTATCCTTATCTCTTAAAGGGAATTCAGATCCAAATATGATTTGGATCAGCAACATGGGATTAGGGGTTGATCCCTTTAAGGTTATAAAAGGAGAAGGGGGCTGCAGCCTTAGAAGATCAATCACATTCGAAATTCAGAGAGAGAACACAGCACCCAGTGAGACTGAGCTGTTTTCTCCTTGCCGCCTCCTTCCTGTCGCCGCCATTACTTCCTGTTCGATTTCCTCTTTCTAGCAGGAGTGATCAAGATTGGATCTTGATATCAGTCTTTAGAGAAAGGCTGATCTGAAGGTGTGCTCACTGCCTCCAGCGAATTCTTGTGAAGGGTTCGACATTGCTGATTCTGCTCCATCCTACACTACGCCATCTTCAGTGAGAGCAGTCTTTGGTTCCTACCTTGGGCGTGAACACCTCCATTGGGAGATATTGCTTCTCTGTATCAGGTATATCCCTCTCCTGCTTCTGGTTTCAGATCTGGTTTGGTTTATGGTTCAAGATTGATCATTGAAAATACAGATTTTCTAAAACAGAGAATGTGATTCCCAGATGAGGGGAGAGGAAATTTTTAAAATTTCACCCAATCTACCTGCAGGGTTCGGCCATCCATATGATGGATCTCTAATCCCTTCACTAGTAAGTAGAGGTCACGTGGACGCGATTTGCTTGAGGGATGACAATTTAGCGAAAAGAGTCCAATCCACAACAGTTAGAGTTCGGGTATTCGGTCACCTTGGCCCAAAAGCACCTCGGCATAAAAGCACCTCGATACCCAATCCAATTTGGGGCTAAAGAATAGAAGCGCCACGTAATCGACTCCACAAGCCTCCCCAATGGACTCCGAATTTCTCGAGATCACGACATCTAATAACAGGACTCATCCTCACTTCGCCCGAATCGGAGGAAAGCGATAAACCTTATCAATTGACACATTACTCTCCTTCAAAAATGGAACGGATCTTATCTATGCAGCCCGGAGATCCCGGAGTTTTTTTGTAAGATTCACGACTACTCCACTATATAAGGACATCGAACCTCAAGACAAAGGTACGCGCGATTATTAGCTCACTAGCACTCTATCACTCAAGTATTCGGCTCGCTTCCATAATATTGTACTGACTTAAGCATCGAAGCGACCTTGCCGGGTTAGCCACCCTAGGTTCTCTGATATTTTATCTTATAGCTTGGTCCAACTCACCACGCAACTAGGGTATAGATCATCTTCCAACTAGGAGTATCTAGATCGCACACCATCAATTTTGTTTATTAATTAGTCGAGTCTTGTTTACAAAATTGAAATAGAAAGAGTTTATGATATTTTTAATTGAACCAAGTCAATCATCCAAGCCAAGTATTATATTTTTGAGTTATGTTTATTTTTTTATCTAAATTGAAACTCTAGTGAGAGTGACTCCTATGATCAATGGGTTAACTAGTAAATTACCTTGACTCACCCCTACATAGTTAGGTTAGGGTTAGGCTTATTAAGGTGTAAGATTAGGTTAGAGGTTTGATTATTTAACCTAAATTGGGTGCAAGTTTGAATAATCAAAAGCGGGTGTAGGGTTAGGTTATAGGTTTTAATATTTAACCCAAATTGAGTTCTACTTTGGCTAACACCTGTCTATGAGGTCATAATACCTCTACATATAGAAGGTATTCTTGTAATTTGGTCTGAACTTTATCCCCTAACCTTAAAGTATATGACTTATGTCACTATTTTTTATATTTTTTTCTTTCACTTTGGAGAATTGATTCTTGGAACCTATAAATCAATTTCCAACTTAGCAGGAAAAAAATCTCCTCCCATAAAAATCGGTTGCCCGCGTTTTTAGCTTAAAATGTAATTAATCTTAATTCCAAGCTAAAATGTATTTGAGATTAGAATAGCTAAAATTTTCAATTTCAGATTCTTCCCAACTCCAGCAATCACGTGCAACCTATATATTTTTGCATATGGGTTCCGTTGGTTTGTGACTAGTGTGGTGCAAGTAGATGGGAGTGCAAACGGGCTGTGCAAATTTTAGTTTACTCTTGTTTCAAGTTTTGTTTTGTTTCGGAGGATGAAAGTCAAAAGTGAAATGTAAAAGTATAGATGCAATCGGATTGGATCTGATTTGAATTAGGGTATATTCAAATATAATTCGATAGCATATATCAGAAATCTGATTCGATTAGATCTTATAAATGCTGATTCGAATCTGAATTCATTAAGAATGTTGGTTATCTAAGTCTGATCTGATCTGATCCGATTCAATTCAAATTCTAAAATTTTTAATAAATTATTAAAAAGAAAAAATATAATAATTTATAGAAAATTTATCTATTTTTTCATCCTACCTATAAGGTAAAGCTAAAATTTATAGGGATGGACTTAACAATAAAAACCTCATAAATCATTTATGACTTGGTGTGGACTGCAGAGTGTTTTCATTGGTTGGCTACAATACATAACCATCACCAATCTTGGAACCTAATGTGGCGCGATCTGGGCACTCCTATCTGGCGGCTGACGGGCTTCTTGTTGGCAACGAGCGGCACCTGAGAAGATGAAAGGAAGGATTCCCGGGGGTTTGCCTGGTGGGAATACTCCAATGCTTAAGTTAGTACTGTGTATGGGGAGTAAAGAGAGCTACTCTCTGCTGGTAGGCTGCGGTCCTAATGTACGCGAGATCCCTTACTTCGTCGAGTATGACGAGGTTGGTGCGTAGCTCATCTTCGTTTGTTTGATCACTGTATGCTTCGAGGCGCAACGTAGGTACTTTGATCACTATGGGGATCACTGCTTCGGTGCCGTAGGTGAGATTGAAGGGTGTTTTTCCCATGGCGGTTTTCTCCGTGGTCCGGTAGGCCCATAGGACACTGGGTAGTTCATCTGCCCACAATCCTTTAGCTTGATCCAGCCGTGCCTTTAGTCTGCGGAGGATGGCTCTGTTCGTGACTTCTGCCTGGCCATTTGCTTGAGGGTGTGCGACTGAAGTAAAGTTCTGTTGGATCCCCATGTCTCGGCACCAATCTTGAAATTTGATGTCCTCGAACTATTTGCCGTTGTCGGAGATCAATACTCGAGGTAATCCGAAGCGGCATACGATGTACTTCCAAAAGAAGTTTTGGACATTTCGGGTTGTTATTGTTACGAGGGGTTCGGCTTCTACCCACTTGGTAAAATAGTCCACTGCTACCACTAAGAACTTCCTTCCACCCGTCACTGGCGAGAATGGCCCGAGTAGATGAATGCCCCACTATGCATCAGGTCACAAACTGGTGAGGTATTTGAGGTCGGTAGCGGGTTGGTGGTGAACATTAGCATGTCTCTGGCATTTATCACATTTTCTAACGAGTTCAAAGGCATCTGCCTTCATCGTTGGCCAATAGTACCCTTGTCGAAGCGCTTTCTGGGCGAGGGCCCTGCCCCCCAAGTGTCCGCCACACAGACCCTCATGGGTGTTGCGGAGTACAAGTTCGGCTTCGATAGGTCGCAAGCAACGCAGGTAGAGGAGTGTGTAGGATCTCCTGTATAGCCGCTCGTCTATCATGACGTATTTAGCTGCTTGACGTTGCACCCTTCTGGCTGCATTGTGCTCTGCAGGGAGGGTCCCGTGTAACAAGAAGCTCATGAGTGGGTCAATTCAGCTCGGCTCTGCTTGAATGACGGGAGCGACCTCCTCTTTCCCCCCGAGAATGCTAGGCCGAGACAGGTCCTCTATGTACACGATTCTCATGGTGGTCGCTAGTGCTGGCTAACTTGGACAAGGCATCGGCCTCAGCGTTCTCTGACCTAGGTATTTGTCTGATGAAGTGTGACTGGAAGTTGAGCAGGGCCTCTCTGACTTTGGCTAAATAGGCAACCATGGTCGGCTCGCGAGCTTCATACTCGTCCGTGACTTGGTTGACCATGAGCTAGGAGTCGCTGCAGATAACGATGTGCTTGGCTTTTACTTCTCTGGCTAAGGCTAGTCCGGCTATCAACACCTCGTATTCTGCTTCATTGTTAGACGCCTCGAACTCAAAGCATAGCGCGTATTCCAGTTTCATGTCACTCGGGCCGTGCATAACTATTCCGGCACCGCTGCTCTGTTGGTTCGAAGAGCCATCTACGTGAAGGATCCAAGGCTCCTCACCCCAGCTCGCGATTGGCCGAGCTAGGAGAGGTGCCACACTGGCTACTACTTCACGGGGTTCGAACTCGACCGACTCGGGAGCTTCGGGCTCACCCGAGGTGGGAGCCTCGCGCTCAACCGGCCTGGGAACTTCGGAGTTGAATGTGCATTCGGCTATGAAATCTACTAAGGCTTGGGCCTTAATGGCAGTTCGCGGCTTGTACTGGAGGTCGTACTCGCTGAGTTCAATGGCCCACTTCGTCAACCGACCGGAGACCTCGGGCTTAAGCAATACTTGCCTCAGAGGTTTGTCGGTAAGAACGATAATAGTATAAGCTTGGAAGTACGGGCGGAGCTTTCGAGCTGCAATTATCAATGCGTATGTTAGTTTTTCCATCTCTGGGTATCTCGTTTCTGCTCCCTGCAATACTTTACTAACATAATAGATGGGTCGTTGGACCCGATCTACTTCCTTTATTAGTACCGAACTAACCACCCCATCGCTTGCCGAGAGGTAGAGTTCTAAAACATCACCCTCATCGGGCCGGGTTAGGGTTGGCACGCTAGTAAGGTATTTCTTGAGCTCGTCGAATGCAAGCTGGCAATCTTGGGTCCATTCGAACCCTTTGCTCTTTATTGCCTTAAAGAACGGCAAACAGTCATCCGCCGACTTAAACATGAAACGGCTTAGGGCGGCTATGCGGCCATTCAACCTCTGAACCTCCTTCGGCTTCCGGGGCGGTTTCATGTCTAAGATGGCCTTAACCTTATCCGGGTTGGCTTCAATGCCTCACTGGTTAACGATGTATCCTAGGAACTTACCCGAGGTTACATCGAATACACACTTGTTTGGATTCAATTTCATACTGAACTTACGCAAAATTCCAAAAACATAATGCAAGTCTTGTATTAATTCATGTGAGAATTGGGTTTTGACGACCATATCATCTACATAGCACTCTACTTTTCTACCGATTACCGGCGCAAACAATTTATTTACAAGCCTTTGAAAGGTTGCCCCTGTGTTTTTCAACCCGAAGGGCATAACCTTGTAACAGTACAAACAGAATTCAGTGATGAAGGCAGTCTTTTCTTCATCCGCCGGGTCCATCTTGATCTGGTTATAGCCCGAGTAGGCATCCAAGAAACTTAGCAACTCATGCCCTGAGGTCACGTCCACCAAACGGTTGATTCTGGGGAGCGGGAAGCAGTCTTTCGGGCAAGCCTGGTTCAGGTCAGTGTAGTCAACGCACATGCGCCACTTGCCGTTGGCCTTCTTTACCAGGACGGGGTTGGCTACCCAGCTTGGGTAGTGGACTTCTCTTATGAAGTCCGCCGCGAGGAGCTTCTCCACTTCCTCGTCAACCGCTTTCCACCGTTCTGGGGCTAGGTTGCATTTCTTTTGTCTAACGGGCCTAACTATAGAATCAGTGTTCAGCTTGTGAGTTATGAGTTCGGGGTCTATACCGGGCATTTCTGCCGCCGACCATGCAAAGATATCTAAATTTTGAAGTGAAAAACTTACCAATTCGGATCGTAGGGGCTCCTGGACGGAAGCGCCAATCTGGAGCGTCCGAGCTGGGTCTGATGTTGAGGTCGGGCCTTGCTCCGTGGGTCGTTCCAGTTCAAGGTAATCGGTCACCTTGGTTTTCCCCTTTAGGGCGGCAACATAGCACTTGCGGGACTCGAGCTGGTCGCCCCGCGCTACTCCCACACCGAAGTCTGTTGGGAACTTCATAGCCAAGTGGTAAGTGAAGACCACCGCCCGTAGGACATGGGTGATCGGTCGACCTACTATGGCATTGTAGGGAGAGGGGGTCGCTACCACTAAAAAGTTGTGTTCGAATCTGACCACACAAGGCCATGTGTCGATCTCTATAGGTACTGTTATTTTCCCAAGGGGCCGGACTTCCTCTCCGCTGAAGCCTACCAAAGGAGTGTCTGCGGGCTTCAGGTCGCTTTTCTACAACTGGAGCTGGTCAAACGCGGCTTTGAAGAGTATGTCGGCCGAGCTGCCCGAGTCGACGAGTATGCGCCTAACCTCGAAGTCATTGATTTTCAGCTTTATTATGAGCGCGTCGTCGTGGGGGTAATGGACCCCTCGCGCATCGTCTTCTGTGAAGAAAATTGGCTCTTCCGTTCTCGGCCGCTTTGGGGGGTTCTGCTCCTCCCGGGTGACCTCGCGAACCAACGTCCGAGCTGTCGCTGAGGTGCACCCTGCAACGATCGAACCTCCCACTATCATGTGGATGGTTCCCCAAACTGGCCTCTCCTCTGGAGGCTGTCTCTGTGGTTGTTCGGCCGGCTTGCTACTGGACTCAGGAGCGTCTTTACCGTGCTCCCCTTGTCGACCTGTTCTATTACTACTATTATTGTTATTGTTATTTTGTACAAAGTTTCTCAAATATCCGCAACGGATGAGCTCCTCTATCTCATCGCGGAGGATTTTACAACTCTCGGTACTGTGACCATGGTCCTTATGAAAACTGCAATACAGACGCTTATTCCTTTCATTGGGATTCCCCCTCAGACAGGGCGGCCACTTCACGTATGGGGCGTCCTTGATTGCCATCAGGATTTCGGCCCGCTTTGCGTTCAGTGGGGTGTAGTCAGCTTGGTCTGGTGCGGGAGCTCGGAACAACTGACCCGGCTTTGCACCCCGAACTATTTCCTTTTTTCTTCGGGTGTCCTCTTGACTAGAAGGTTCCCCTTCTCTCTTTCTTTTTTCGGGTGCGCCCTCACCCTTCTGGTTGATCTCCTCTTCAATGGGTATGAACTTATCCGCAAGCTTTAGAAACTCGGTTATGGTCGCGGGTTGGTTGACGACCATGTGCCACTTGAACTCTTTATGCTTTACGCCCTTCTTGGCCGCTACTAGGCATACGGCGGGGTCCAGGCGCAGTATCTGCATACAAGCGTCGTTGAACCGCTTGATATAACTTCGGATGGATTCTCACTCTCTTTGGGCTACGTTGAAGATGCTTTCTTCAGTCCGCAGGCACTGCTTGCTAGTGACAAAGTGGGATGTGAAGGCTTGTGCGAACTACGCCCAACTTCTTATCGATCCAGGTGCTAGGTTCCGGTACCAAGTGCGGGTTGCTCCCCTGAAAGTAGTGGAGAAGGCCACACACATGCCTGACTCATTGGCTCGCGCCAGGTGCATCTGTGACTAAAAGGCATCTACATGATCATTTGGGTCAAACGACCCGTCATACTTGTCAAGAGGGGGAAGCTTGAAATCCTTGGGCATTGGGACTGCCAAGAGTTCGGAAGACAAGGGGGACGGAACCGAGAGGAGGGGAGCCTTGGCTTCGGCCGAGCCTACCTCTTCTTTGCCCATGGGCTCGGGCAAATCGTGGGTGACAGATCGGCGAGCTCGGCGGTGGCATCTCTGCTTCTTGGTGGGCTCGGCGTTCGTGCTGCTCACCTCTGCGCTATCCATAATGGTTTGCACCGAGAGTAGCTCGGTCTGCTGGTGATGGCTGCGGACAGAAAAGACCTGCCTAGAGTTTGTTGCCAGGATCTTGAACCGGTTTTCAAGGATCTGGGTTCCGAACTTCGACTATCGAGGCGACGTTGACCTGTCGGGCCGGGGCCCTCCCGACCTGTCCACCCGCGGCGAGATCGGGGTAGTCGGTCTCTCCCGTCTGTCATGGGGGAGGCCTGGTTTTTTGGGAGATTTTGGGGGGCCTCTCCTCGGTCGGAGTGCTCGCTCTGGCGGCGAGATTTGGCTTGCTGCGAGGCCAGGTGCTGAGGCTGGAGCTGAGGCTGTTGAAGCTGGGGTTGGGGCAGCTGGGGAAACTGCTGCTGATACTGGTACTGGGAGACCTGGTGCAGCACGTGCTGTTGATAGAGCTGAAGTTGTTGGAACTGTTGCATTTGGGCCAGCATGGCCTTCATGCACTACATCAGATCCTCCAGCTGGTTCGGGCTAGCCGCTGGGGGCACGACTGAGGGTTCGGTGAACATCGTTCCGACTGTAGCGGGGAGTGGGGCGATGACAGGTGCCATTGTGAGAGGCATGTTCAAGCTAGGGATTCCGTCCGCTGAGAGGGGGACGGTGAACTGTCCGATACAAACAGTAGGAGACTGGGGCTGCTCCCTGGAGTTACCCATTTCCGTGCTTCGTCCAACGTTACTAGAGGAAGCCATGAGCGCCGGGTTGTTTCAAGGAAGAAGAAGTAACTGAAAGAATTTAGAGGGGAAGGCCTTTTGAATTGATTCCCACAGACGGCGCCAAATGATGTGGCACGATCCGGGCACTCCTAGCTGGCGGTTGATGGGCTCCTTGTTGGCAACGAGCGGCACCTAAGAAGATGAAAGGAAGGATTCCCGGGGGTTTACCCGGTGAGAATACTCCGATGCTTAAGTTAGTACTGTGTATGGGGAGTAAAGAGAGCAAACGAAAGCTAAGAGTGGAGGTCGCGCTTTATCACTATATTCGAGAGGTTGGAGGTCTCCAGGAGAAGTTTCTCCTCTGCCTTGAGGGCTTTTATAAGAGCGTTCTTGCGAGATCGGGCATAACCGCCACTGGGTCCCTACTACAGCCGTTACCTACCAGGGCTGCGCAGGTGGCCGTTGGGACGTACTCCTTACCCGGGCGAGTGACATGTCCCAAAAGTGACAGGCACGCCTCTGCCTACTGAGAGACGTGGGCGCAGACTGTCAAAAGGACAGGGACTGCGTTGTCAGTTAGGGACGTGGCCCAGTTTGACTTGGTACGGCCTATTAAATAGAAGCTTCCTGAGGAATGCTCGTGCGGCCCATTCGCGGGCTACTTTGCAACGAGTTTCGAATACTTCAGAAGTACCCTTAATAGAATTGGTCCTCGGATGACTTGCCTTGTTCGGGAGCTCGGGCGAACTGACTTTCTTAGCTCGCAAGTTAAATTTTGCCTCGGAATATCCCCTGAGGTAACTCGGGGTACCTGGAGCTCGCATTGTGGCGAGCCCCTCCTTTCCCCCGCTACCATGTAGCGAGCTGCTTTATGAGCCCATTACTTAGCCGCACTGGACCACAATGCTGAGCTGTCGCTTACGCTGAATCAGCGTCCACGTGTCGTTGTTCTATAGGTCGGGCCAAATCATCCTTTATCATAACCCTTGTGGCTGCACATCAACATCTTTCTTATCATTTATGAGAAGATGTTCTTATTTGTTATGAGATTTGTGTGAAGAGGGCTCTATGGGCAATAATTCCAAATTTTATTTAGTTAATCTGAATTCCCACTTGATGCGGGTAAGGGAAGAATGAAAGTGGGAATTAAGGTGGTGTAAAATTTGAGAACAGATTAAGTGGACTTGAATGCATGAATCCATCATGACAATCCAAGCCAACCATAAATAAAAATAAGGGATTGGTCAGATGAATGCTGCCCGTGGATTGATGGGTCTACTAATAGCTCAGGAGGGGAATACAATTTCAAATTTTTTAGATGAATTGCGGTCCACTTAACAAAAGCCTACTCGTTGAATTGATTCTCACACCCAAGGGCTATGATTATATATAAGGTGGACGACCAATTCTTTGAGAAAAAAATCCGGATTCATAAAAGTATATATGACTCACAATCTCTCATTGTTCACATATGCATTTATGTCTGCCCACAAATTCCTCTATTTTTTCATTACTTGTCCACCATTATGATGAGTGTTCTGATTAATCGTGTAGAAGTGAACAATAGAACGGTGAATGTGTGAGAGGCAGTGACGTTCGTCGTCTGCTGGTGAAAGTTGGCTGGTGTGATCCAGCTCTTCGCCCATCAAATTGTCACGAATGTATCATTCCCATTCTTAGTACGGCTAAATAAAGAACGTGTCATGTGGATGGATGGATGGTAGTGATAGGGACTCGCTCTGGAATTTTGAACGTGGAACATGAGAAGCTAAGTAAGGAATATGCCAAGCATTATGCGAATTAGAGAGCGCGCGTCCAGTACTGCAGTAATTTTCATTTCTAGTGCAACCATATTTTGATGTTTGTTGGGAGCTTTTACTAAAAATAAGCTAAAGGATACAACTCAGGCCAGGCTGGGGCAAACGTCGGCTCACCTTGAAGTGTTGAACCGTCAAAGGCGATCGAGGTCGTCCATGTTCTTTCGAAAATTTGTTGATCAGTATGTATTTTGGTTCGAGTGATAATCGATTACTCAAATTTTTGAAATATAAAAATTTAGTGCCCATTATTAATGAACTCACAGTTATGTATATCACATGATTTTATGCGTGATTTAAAATTTTTGAAAATGTTAAAGTTATCTTTGGAAATAAAACACACTGAAATAGAGTTCAAATTCTTTGTCACAAATACTAAAACCGTTGCAATAGAATCCAAGTTCTCTGTTTCAAACACTTGCAATGATTTTTCCTTTCTCACAAATTCGTTGCAAGTCTTTGTCAAGAACAGAAAATTTCAGGTTTTATACAATTTATTTTTATTTTTATTTTTTTAACTTAACACTAATGTTTTATTCCTACAAGTAAAAGAGAGAAGAATTGGAACCTTTGTCTTGATACTTGAGAGAGAGAGAGGGAGGGAGATTCAGTGATGGTGGCCAGAGATTTTTCTCTTTTCTCCTAGAAACTACTTTGGTTTTGGTCCGAAGATGACAAAATATTTAGAGGAGAAGAAAGACAAAAGTGTTGTCATAGGGATGAAAAGTTTGATGGTTGGTTATGATTTTAGCAGATGGTTGATAAAGAAAAAGTAGATGACACTTGAAGGGCATTTATGTCTTTTCACAAACCACTTAATAGTTGGTTAACGGAATGTACTAGATTGTCACGTTCAGAAAGTTCTAGTACTAGATTGTCGCATTTCAAAGTTTGGGGACCAAATTGTCACTCGAGCCAAAGTATAGGTGTAGGGGGGGGGGGGGGGGGGGGGGGGGGGGGGGGGGGTAAGGCTCGGTTGAGGAGTGGTCTCTTTGAAAGACGAAGAAAAGCCTCCAAGGGGAGTGAAAGTCTTTTGGTAAAAGGGTTTTAGAGATGAGAGGGTCGTGGGGACTCGAGAGTATTAGTAACAAATTCTTGGGATCCAATGATGTCATACATAAGGAGAATCCCCCTATCTATGAAGAAGGTCCCGAAATCCTAAAAGGTAGGAGATGAGGATCTATTTGCTCCGTATCAGGGAAGGGAATATTTGATTCGCCGGCAATCATTGGATACATCACTGGGATATCACCACGTGTCACATGAGGATCTTCTCAAGGAGCGGCTTTCCTTATCCTTAAGATCCCTCATTACTCACGTGTGCTACTACCTTTTTTTGCGCATCATGACTAGTCCTACGTGGTGACGATGATGTCACCTTTCAAAGACCGGTATTCCTTCGATGTCAAATGGCAGTTCGTGAAGTCCTTTGCTGTTGCGGGTTCGTGTATGTCTGGGTACACAGCCTACTGCCCTCTCTTGACTCGTCATCCGGAGCGGGTTCGTATGCTGTGAGTTTATCGCACGTCATGGTGGGTGTGACTTCATTACACACTCAAGTGTGCTTGGGTCCTCTTGGACGGGTCCTTCTTAGGCTTATTTAGGTTTGCGTGTTGACTGGACTTGGTGGACCGCGGGTTTATCATGGTTTTGCTTAACGTGCTACAGGTTCATCGCAAAAATGGCAATGAACTGTAAGTTCATCATAGCATAAGAGTTGATTGTAAGCTGCTCATAAGTGCTTATGTGGTATTACTTTTGATATCTAGGTGTTCTTTGAGGGTCTGAATGAAATGTACATGTTAGACAGTGTATGCCCTTAGCTCCTATCAGAATGACATACATTATGACATTTATTGTAAATGAATAAAGTACATATTTGATTCATGTTCTTATGGTGTGTTTCTGTGTAATACCCTTAAACTGGACACTTATGAGACTCGTGTTAGTTTAGAATGTTCACAAGCGTTAGATAAGTCTGGGGAGATTTATCTTGCCAAGGATGACACGATGTGCCGCCAAATTGGTTGGGGTGGCTTGTCTCAACTACTAGGGTGAGACCCGAGGCACATGCAGTGTAGGTTTACTTGAAACCCTAAACCAGACCAGATTTTCAGTACTGCCCTGGACCTTGGAGATTGATGGGCAAAACTAGAAAGTTAGACCTGACCCCTAGACTCGATTATGATATTGCACTAGGTGTCGGATTGGGTTGTCTTTGATATGCCAATCAGTGAGATCCTTAGAGGGGGTCAAAACCTGGGTATGTTGGGACAGTCTGAGAATTCATTTGAGTGGGTGATCATAGTAATAGGATCAGCCCCTTTGTCGGACAAAGGTAATGATCGGGGATGCACTCTCTCTGATGGAAACCAAGACTGTCGGCAGCCAATTTCAATCGTTGAAATTTGTTTTGCAAAATATATTTATATACGGATATATATATATATATATATATATATATATATATATATATATATATATATATATATATTGTGGTTTCAAAGTGTTTGCAAAATGTTTTAATTCCCGGGATCCATGTGAGTAGAGAGTGTAGCATTGTTCCTTGCAGCCGAGGGAGAGGTCCTCTCTTGTCGGGTAGTGTTTGATCATTATGGGCTGAGAGGTTAACTGTAAGACCATTGAGGGTAATACCTGGTGAGCTAATCTTGCATCTGCCCATAGTCCCTGGGTTTTTATAGAGTGGTTTGGCCCAGGGACCACTTAGTGTAAGTGTTGGGCCCATTAAGAGCCCATGTGATGGGCTCATGGGGTTCACTGTCCATAACAGTGTATTCGGCCAGGCCTTGTAACAGATGTTGGGCTAAACCCATGTAGCTGATATGTAAATCAATGTTTAGGTCCCACGCCATACAAAGAAATCCAACTGGGCAGTAGTTTGGAAGGCCACTTAGCACATAAGACTTATTGGGCCTAAAGCCCATTTCGAACTGGTTTAGTTAGACTAATTAAAGAGGGGCGGATCTGAGATTTGGATCAGCAAGTAGGATAGGGTCTTACTCTATCCACTCAGAGAGTCTAGATCCAAATAGAGATTTGGATCTAGAAACCTCTTGATGAGATTAGGAGAGAGCTGATCTAATCTGCAGATAAGGTAAGGATTTATCCTTATTACTTAAAGATAGTCTAGATTCAAATAAGGATTTGAATCAGGAAACTCCTAATGGGATTAGGAGTTGATCTCTTTAAGTCTATAAAAGGAGGAGTGGGCGAACCATTCAGATCATCCAAAACTCCATATATCAGATCTTAGATCACACAGAGAGAAGGCAACAAACAGTGTGACTGCGCCATCTTTTCCCTGCGTTCTCCTCTTGTTGCCGCCAACTATCAGTTCGATCTCCATTCTTGTAGGAGCAATCAATAATAGTTCTTGATAGTTTTTCGAGAAAGGCTGATTTGAAGTTGTACTCACAGCCTCCATCGAATTCTTGCTGAAGGATTCGGTTCTTGGGAAGAACACTGCTGATTCTGCTCCACCCTACATTGTGTCATCTTCAGTGGGAGCAGTGTTTGGAGATTTCTTTGGGCGTGAACACCTTCATTGGAGGATACTATTTCTTCGTATCAGGTATATCCCTCTCCTACCTTTTGGTTTCAGATTTGGTTCGGTTCTTGGTTCAAGATTGATCCTTGAAAATGCAGATTTTCTAAAACAGGGAATGTGATTCCCAGGTGGGAGAGAGAGAAATTTTTGAAATTTCGCCCTACCTTCCTGCAGGGTTCGACCATCCATATGATGGATCTCTCATCCCTTCAGTACATACCTACAACAGGACACTAATAAAAAATTTTCCCTTTTTTGGTCGAAGGTCGTCCATGTTCAATTCCATGTCTTCGATGTTCATCTTTGTGATCATCTTCATTTAGTAAATTGTATTCAGTCCTCACAAAATCGTTTTTGCATTGTGTTCATTTACACTTTTACAGTCTTAAAATCGTTTTTACACCATGTTCATTCATAGTCTATGCATTGAAAAAATATTCCCAATATACAACTACAAGTGATCGTAAGTACCGAAGGTCTTTGTGACGATTGAAATCAAAACTGCAAGCCCAAGCCTACTTATACCCATAAAGAGAAGGTCTCACATGAGGAGCCTGAAACCTAATAGTGGTAGGGTCTACCTTTTGTTGGGTACAGAATTTAATAATTTTTGGGCAAGCTTTAGTTCATGTTTGGATGTGCTAATGTTAACAATAAGTGTTTATTGAATATCTCCTTAAAAATAAATATTTATTCGAATAAGTATTTATTTATATTTGACATTCAATTTTTTTAAGTGCTTATTTTAAAGAATAAATACTTATTTTATACTTGGTGTTTGGTGGTCATTTGTGACTCTTTTATCCTTTATTTTCTTTCAAATTTTCAAAATATACCCTAAATTTTTTGAACTTACATGGGTGGTCACTCTTGCTCCTTTCATGTATTGGCTATAAGAAGGCACAATCTGAAACTTTTATAGAGTGTCCGTGATGAGGGGTAATTTGGCCCGACCTATTCATGCACTAACACATGGAAGCAACTTGTTGGTTGGATGATGATTCGGCATTTCCTGCCACCTCAGCGAGCCAGGTCACCTCGGCCAAGTCCGAGGTCCGAGTAGCTCGTGATGGCCCGACTTGTCAAGCCAAGCAGCTCGTCTGCATGTCTTATCCTTATCCTACTCGGATTAGACGGATTCGATAAGCCTTATCGACTAGCATGAAGTCCACCTCTTGGTGCGGAGCGGACTCCTAACAGTACGGGCCGAAGATCTCGGAGGTGTTTCCTAAGACTTACGACAACTCACCTATATAAGGGCATCAATCCCAACGACATAAGGTACGTGCGATTTATTGCTCACTAGACCTGTTCATGGGCCGGGTAGCCCGACGGGCCGACCCGACCCCCGAACGGGATTGAACACACATTTGAGCCCGCGGGCTTAACCTCAGACCTAAAAGCCCGAGCCCAACTATGTTGCGGGCCGGGCTCGGGATTTGTTAAAAAAGCCTGGCCCGACCTATAGGTTAAATAAAAAAACCCTAATATCCTAACCCCTCTTCTCATTCATCTCTTTCTTGTCTAAGCCAGTTAGCCGAACCTCTTCTCAGTTTTCACAGTGACTCACAACCTCACACTCTCAGGCGAATACTCATTGGCGCAACCAGTAAACTCAGGCAGACCGGCGTGAGTCCTCTCTCTCTCTCTCTCTCGTTCCTCTTCTCTCTCAAAATCTCAGACGCGAACTCAGGCACCGATGAGGCGGCGATAGTGAGTCCTCTCTCTCTCTCTCTCTCTATGAGTTCGCGAACTCAGCACCGATGAACACAATCATCCACGATGAGTCCTTTCTTTTGTTAGGTCGGGCTTGGGCTTCGAGTTTTTTATTAAGGTTAGGATCGGGCCCATTGGTCGGGCCAGGCTCGGGCTTAACAAAATCCTGTTTATGAAGAGTAAAAACCCAGCCCGGCCCATTAACAGATCTATTGCTCACTAGCCTATTTGCTAAATCTCATTTACAAGATCATCACCTGTTCACAGGGTTTGAATACGAAAATCATATACCTCAACTGCTTCGTTCTCTCTACAAGGGTTCAATGGTTCCGCTTTTAAGCCTTTCCATCCGGGCTTGAAGGCCAGCCAATGCTTTTTCGTCCATGGGAAGGACATCGGTATGCACAGGAACCTCTGAATCAACACGGACTGACCCACAGGAACCTGCTGGCTGCTGCTGCCGCAGGTGGTGGATTGAACAACACAAACACCAACCCTTTCGCTGCTTCGCCCTTGACAGCTGCCGTCTACTCTCTCGTCGCACCGACAACGCGATTAAGAACCACTGGAATTCTACACTCAAGCGCAAATTCTAATCCGTGACTGAAGAGAGAGAGAGAGATAACTCGGCTTTGTTTTGCTACTGAACCGAGTTGCAGCGGTGAGATCGGTCGGTGGTGACGATGGTGACATAGATCTCCACCGCTGGAACGAAAACACATCGAAACCCCAGTTCGATCTAAAACCCACATCTCCACCGCTGGAAACAGATATCAAAGGGCATTATTGAAATTATAAAAAATAAATGAGGACAGTATTGGCAGAAACAAATGGAATAATTGCTTATTGTTTAAACATTTAAAGAAAAATCTGGAAATTTGTGCTTAAAAAATATGTCTTTATTTTTAAAATAACCATTTATTTCGGATTTATTTTCTAAACACAAATAAATATTTAATGGTATGGTATCAGCCCAAATAATTACTTCTTGAAATAAACAATTATTTTAAGCACTCCCAAACTCGGCCTTACAAAATGATGTTTATACCATACTCACTGCAACTTGCAACCGTGTATTGGAAGTATCTATATTATGGAGAGATATTCCTAATGTATAACTGTTAATGGCTAAATGCAGCTTAAGCATCGTTTTGTGAGCAATTTGAATCTGACCTCTCCTTACTCCCACCTAACAGCAC
Source organism: Nelumbo nucifera (assembly GCF_055504915.1). NCBI lineage: Eukaryota > Viridiplantae > Streptophyta > Magnoliopsida > Proteales > Nelumbonaceae > Nelumbo > Nelumbo nucifera. Next base: position 197,666,817 of record NC_142649.1, read on the forward strand.
TCGCGGCCTTGCATTTGGAACATCTCTCATGAATATATATATATAGATTGCAACATGCTCTGAGATCGGTGTGAGGAAAAAACCCAATGGCCCCCTGTAGGGTGGCAAATGGGTGGATGGGATTGGATGTGGGTAGGGGTGGATTTGAGCCAAGTTGAGCCGAATAGTATGAGGCTCAAGTTCAACTCGCCAAGATTGTATAAGGTTCAAGCTCGAATTCGAGTTCGGTTCGAGCTAGAACATTGAACTCGAGTAAAAAACTCATAAGCTTGAGCTCGATTTGAGGAAAAATATTTTATAAAAATAAAAAATATTTTTTTATTTGATATTTAAAAATAAGAATTATAGTAATTAAGAGTTATAATAATATATATATATATACATACATATATATATATATATATATTCGAACTCGACTCGCGAGCCTCACGAGCCGAGTTCTATTAGGCTCGAGCTCGTCTTATTTATTAATCAAATCTGTAAATTGGGCTCAAACTCGACTTAAAGCTCGGTTAAAATCGAGCCAAGCTCGAACAACTCATAAAAAACTCGTTTCATTACCACCCCTAGATGCGGGTTGATCCATGCCCATTGCTTGTTAGTGGGTCACAAACCACCCTTACCCTTACCCTTACCCTCGCCCACCCACATAGACCAGTTTACACATCCTTATCCCCAAATTTCTTAAAATTATAAAAATAGCCTTGCCTCTTTATATAAACTCATGAAATCAAAATAAATAAATAAACAAAAAATGTCCTTAATCATGGTTCAAAAAGTATCGGTACAATTAAGTATCGATTGTTAGGGTGACCTAAATGTTAAAAGGCTTAGGCGTTTAGGGGACTCTATAAGATTAAACATTAGAATTCCTCTTAACAAATTTATTCCTGAAAGACTGGACTGAAAAAGAGTATCAGACACTTTAACGGTTCGATATGAAAAACATAGCCTTTGGATGCAAGGTCAGTTGTCACAAATGTCAGGGAATACCTGTTATAAACTCATAAATTGAATGGAAGTGCAAGGTAAAGTGTAAGAGATCAGGATGCATATTCCTTTTTTAGGTACAGAAAACACTGATTCAAAATTACAACAGAGCCAAAAGATAATAACCTCATCAGGATGATCTCGGATCGGATCATCCGAGATCCGATCTTATGATGATCCGATCTTATTCGATCAAATTTGGATCATCCCTATCCGATTTGATATATATTATATATTTATAAATATGAATATATATAATATATATGTTATTTATTTATTTATAAAATATATTTTTATTAAATTTTTATAAATTTATTATATTTTTTATTTTTTATATATATTTTTCTTTTAACAATTTATTAATTTAAAAAATAATCAGATTAGATCAGAACCAAAGATCTAACTTACCAATAGGATTATAGTTCAAATCGATTCCTATCAGATCCAATCGGATCATATCCAACATGAACAGTGTCGGATTGGATTCTAATATACTCTGATTCGATCCATTTGCATCCCTATGCAAATACATAGATTAGGCTCGGTCGGGCTTAACTTTTGCTAACATTTGAATGGGCCTGGATGAAGCCTGGCCCATGAATAAGTCAAACTTATATCTTCTTCTTCTTCCATCAAATTAGATAATCTGAATGCAACAAGGAAGGCTCTTTCCACCACAAACCAACCAGTCTCTTAAAAGGCACACCTTACAAATAAAGAAAATGAATGAGAGTATAATGGGAGTACATTTTATGTAAAACATAGCAATCATACTTTTGAACGAGCTAGGATATTGAATTTGCTTTGAAATTGGTTAGCTAGATAAATCCACAATAACTTAAAGTTGGAGACATTACTCCTCCATTTGAAAATAATATATAAGAGACCCCGGTGATATCATAATCATTGTTCATAGCATTTAGGCTCAGTTTGGAAGGAGTGTATATACAAATATAGACAGTGCAAAACTTTGTATTTTGTATAAGGCTCAATACAAATATATAGATATTTACAATATAAATACATACAAAATACAAGGTTTTACACTCTATATATTTGTATTTATACTCCTGGTAGGGATGTCAATTGGACTGGATTTGATCCAATATGAGTCCATTATAGATGAACCAGGTCCAATCCAATCCTTAAACTATTCTGGACCATTTTGGACTGGTCCAATTCAATGTTTGGATCATCCAATCTCTTCAAATTGGTTTTAATTTATCAAGCCAAATCTGGTCTATTGACACTTGTGTTCTTATCTTCTAACCAAGGTTCAAAATATCGATACATCAGCAGTGGTGTATTAGGCAGCATCGGTAGTTTTTTTTTTGAATATGGTTCAGAGGGGCCAGTTTAAGGTCCATCCACCCTTTGAACCAGTTGGGACCCCAAAACACCCCTGTAGGGGCATAATGAGAAGCCCCCGATATGTATCAATACTTTGAACCTTCCTTCTATCAATGCATTGCAATAAATACTTTGGACCATTAAGTCTGGACTGGTCCAATTCAATATGTTTTATTGGTCCGTCCAATCCCTCAAAAATGATTTTGATTTGGACGGGTCCAACTTAAAACTGACCATTGACACCCCTATTTACAACTGCTTTTAATTGAAAATTTCAAGTATGTGTTGGTGAGACTGAAAGAGAGCCACAACTACCACTCAATGTTCAAAATACCGATACACCTGATATGTCGATAGTGACATATCGGGTAGTATCGGTAGCTTTTTTATTATTTTTTATTTTTTCGAATCTAATTCAGAGGGGCCGGTTTAAGATTCATCCAGCCTTTGAACCGGTTGAAACCCCGAAACACCCCCTATATGATCATATCAGAAAGCCCCCGAATACATATCGATGCTTTGAACCTTGCTACACTCAATCCACTTGCTACTCAATCATGTAAGTGGGATGTTGGTTATGGTTAACTCATATACATACTCTTTGTTATGTAGAAGTCAGTAATTTTGCCGATGGACATTTACTACAAGGTTTAATTGGGCTTAATAAACATGGATCTTTGTAACATGGGTTATATTTACATAACTTTGGGCCCTGAGCCTATAAAGGCCTATATTAAATTCAAACTGTTATGTAAATTAAGCCCTTTACTTTGGCTTAACAATTCACATGTCTACGCTCAGTTAAAGCACGACAAAATAAAGTTAAATGAGATATACTCGCTGTTAGCTAATTCCCTGTTACCGTTTATATTTGGGATCAATTGAGTTGGTTCTATCAGCCCAGTCTTTCTGCCTACGAGCCTAGAATTTCATTTTAAGCCTGCCCCGGCCCGGCCCGGCCCAATTTCAACATTGGCGGATGAGTGGAGTCCATAAATTCCCGCGTTTCATATCCGTTCTTCCTCGGTTCCTCCACGGCTCCACTGATGTCAAACCCTGGAAGAATCGGGTGTAGCCCAACTCCCCGACCTTAATCAAGCTTCACAAATCATAAATCGACAGTTTCATAACGAGCATCTGGGAACCCAGTTGCAGAAATGGTAGACGAAGAGCATTCTGAATCAGAAAATAATGAAAATTGCGAGAAATCGAACTCTGAAGGGCTTGGAAACAGCAGTGATGGAGGGGGTGTAGAGATGTCTGCGTACGAGAAGCAGAGATTGTCGAGGATAAGAGAAAACAAGGCGAGGTTAGAGGCTCTTGGTTTGCCCACTCTCGCGTCTTCCCTACTGCGTACTGTTGAAAAGACCTCGAAGCGAAAGGGCAAAAGGAAGGACGAAGATGACGAGTACATACCGTCGGATGGAGATCGCGGGGTGAGTTCTTCGAGCGAAGAGGACAACGAGGAAGAAGATTGGAAGGTTGGGGATGATGGGTCTTCTGGTTATCGTCGAGCTTCCACTACTAAGGTCGTGTCATTTATTTGTTTTTAATTTTGTAAGAATTATGCTTTGTCTTGTTTTGCTTCACTTACATGAGAAGATCGAATTAAGTTTTATCTTCTTTTGTCATTCGTTCATAAAATTGATAATAATAAATGTATAAGCTGTTATGAAAATGGACTTTGGTGGCTTGTTTTGAATTAATATCCCAAGCCTCTTTATGATTATTGCTGCATTTGTGTTTCTGGTGGGTAAACCTTATGCTTGTTATCCATTGATTGGTTTATCACGGATCGAATAACATTCGGAAGCTTAACGGTCACTAGCCCCATGCTGTTTTCTTTTTGTGCATGCAGAAGTTTACCATCACCCCTCTCTGTTAGAATATATAGTGTTCTGAAAGGCATGGCACCATTGTTGTTCTAAAAGATGAAGGCTAGAAGCAACAATGGGGGACTGTTGTCATTTCTATCAACTGTAATCCTCCCTAGCTGATACAAACATCGAGTTTGCTTCCTCTCAGAACTGCAATGTAGTTTGCAACTTGGTAGGATTCTCCTAATTTCAACATGTTAATGGCTTAAGAAGGGTGGAATTTATTTGGACCAACTCCATGTCTGGATATTTCCATATCCAGTAGTGATACCAGAAAGAGGTTAAACATCTAGAAACTCTTAGTCCTGCAAGATAGAGAAGTGTTTAGTTCTATAATGCTCATCAGCACATAATACAAGTATATAACTCAACAATTCACCACTGAGATTTTACATGAGCAAGTGGAACTGAAAGCCATTGCATCCAAACTCTAGTGGCAGACAAGATAGATGGTAATATGGTTGAAAAGCACTAGGCTGTGGACTTTTAGTTGTAAAATATTGGGGGACTTGCAGATAGTTGTGCCTACCAAGTACCAACCTTCAAAATTGCAATGCCCAAATCATTCCAAGAATCAAGATTAGTTACCATCCTTCATTTTCTCCTGCTTTGAGAATCTAGGATAGCATTTCTAATCATCAGGAATTGAAGCTTTGGGTACTTTATTGCAATCTGAATCTCCAGCAATCCAGGAAAGCTCCATTCTTTCTTTGTTCTATCCTATTACAATCCATCCATGTGAAGTATTAAAATGGTTTGTTCCTTACTGTCAATGAGCTGATATGATCAGTGTTTTAAAAGGCATGGGAGGCGTACACCTGGAGGCACGCCTCCAGGCGAGGCGCTCCCAAAACGCCCTGAGGCGTATGCCAGAGGCGCTGACACCTCTGAGGCGTACACCTGTGCTTTTTTCATGAGGCGTGCTAGAGGTGTATGCCTCATGCACCTCATGCACATCTGATATAAAATGACAAAAAAAGAAAAAAGAAAAAAAAAGAAAAGGAAAGGAAAAGAAAGGGAAGGGAAAGAAAAAGAAAGAGAAGAACTACACCTCACGCCTCTAGGTAGTGGAACGCCTCGCATCACGCCTCTACGTTTTAAAACATTGGATATGATTTATTGAAGGGGATCATTGCAATGTAGGCTTCAGGAGTAACCAGAAAGATGTTTGTACAGATTAGCATGGACTTACACATTTTATTTTTTTTATGTGAATTCTATACTCCTTTAAATAGTCTTTTATCCCTTCTATTAACTATTACTGCTCTAAAATAAAAAAGCAGGAAAATATTGCTTTGACATAGCAGTGTATGTCCAAATTAATGGGTGTTGTTAGGTTATTCAATGGCTTTGATACAAATTGCTTTACCAAAAAGATACCTAGGAGAATTCTCAAAGTTGGGAATCAGTGTTTGGACTTGTTGGGCAAGGTCATCCTGGGCATGTAGTTCTAATGCGTGATTGCAATAAAATACTTGGATGAGATTTTGCAGAAATAAAGGACATGTTGATTAAAAAAAATGCAACTCATTGAATCAACAAACCTAAACAAAATTCAAATGCACTAACAGGGAAGTGCATTTCCCTATTATCTGTGCTTCTGCGACAATTTGTACTTGGTTAAGTATCATTTTAGTTGTTTAAAAGAGCATTGGTTATGGACAGTGAAAACATGTAAGAACTTTGTATCCCCTCCTAGTTTATCCATGTTTAGAGGACAATAGTCAAATAAACTTGTTATGTATCATCTGCTGAAGTCTGTGATAGTTGCTCTCTTATTGCAGGGGAAAAAGAATGCTACAGCCATGGGTAAATCTAAGAAAAAAGCTCATATTCAAAAGCATGCAGGTGCATCAAATCTTGTTGATGATGATGATGATGATATACTGAAGGTCAATATCATTTGATGCTCAAGAAAATCTTGTTTTCCTTTGCCATCCACATCCTTTTTTATAAGTAGCCATTTTCATCCATTATGCCTGAATTCTAAATATAAAACTTCCTTGCAACGAATGACTCCTACTATCCAGGGAATGAGTTTCATTGCTTTACTAACATTTGTAAGCAGGCAATTGCTCTATCACTTGAAGGTTCACCAGAAACTTCAGGTGCTGTACCCCCTGGGCATTTACAGAACTCTACCAGAGCTATGACTAGTGCTGATCTTAATGAACAAAAAGGAGGGGCCCATATTCAGGAAGATTCTGGAAGGAGGAAAAGGAGAAAAATGGTTTGTCTCTACCTTGAGTTGTTTTTATTTATCTGTAAATGTTTTTTTGTCTTTACTATATATAAAATGGTATTTCTTGATTTCAGAATTCTAGCCGTGTGCAAATGACTGAGGATGCGGTGATTATACACTTCTTTCAATTTGATGGTAAGTCCTTTTCTCTTGCTATAGCTGTCATTTGCATTGTAAAGGTTGTCACTTAAATTGCTATATTATACCTCTGATAAATTTGATGAGAAACTCCTTGACTTAATGTTTAGTCAAGGATTGGTAAAACCATAAACACAGTCTTTTAGTGTAGTTATCCATACAACTGATTCAAAATTTCAAATGATTCTGTTTACCAGTTTGGTAGACTCTTCCTTGCTTCTCTGGACTCTATTGGTGTATTTGCAAACAGTGACCATTAGAAGTATATTGTTGATCAGGTGGTTAGGATAATTTGTGTTGGTTGATCTTGGCTCAGCAGCCGTGGAAATTTCTTTGTTGAAATGTTTAGAATAGTAATCATAGTTTCTACAAGTATGGTGCACTTGTCTATGCTATATACAATTCCTATTATGGTCTGTATATTCAGACTGAGGATCTTTTTCTTCCTATACTTAATTCATGGCATGTCTTTTTTGAGACTGTGAAATCCCTATGTTTTAACCCAACTATCCATTGTTGTTAAGGCATCTTTGCTCCTTAGCCTCCTTATTAACATAAATGACTTGAATGGAGGGGTCTGTCCCTATGTTTTAAGCAACAATACTTGCGCTCAAGTTGGTGTCAAAGTTTCAACTTTAATAGGTTACCTAGTACATGATTTAATAGATCACTTTGATGTATAATATGTCATGAAAATGGTATGATACTAGTAGCTCTGCAGAATTGCAGATTGTAGGGACAAGAATCAGATTTATGTTACACTGTATTAAAAAATTATATATAAGATCTAATGCGTCTGTTCTTCTTATTTGATTTGTATAAAATTTTCAGTATATGGCACACAGATACTGTGACATGCAGATTCCCTTTCTCTAGTTATGAGCCTGTGATGTTCATTCCATGATAATTAAGAAGTTTTAATGAAAAACTGCAATCTGAAAATGATAAAGTTATTACTACTGAAAAACATATTGCTGGAGGATCCAATTCCACACCAATGCTAACATCAACCTAGAAGGTCCTTCTTTGTTTAATTGATGATTAATGGTAATATGAGCAACACTGGAAAAATGAGAAGGCTTCATCTGAATAAACAGAGTGGATATGAGATTCATGTACTGTGTTTCCTTCACTATTGTTCATAAATCTTGACTTTCGTCAAAACTTCTTTGGGTTTAACTGGATACTTGGGTGGCATTTGGTAACATTTCAGGGACATGTTTCCACTTTTTTTCAGAAATCAGAAAATAGTCAGTTTTCTATTCCATTGGCACACAAAAACAAGAGAAACAGTCTTCTGAAAGTTATCAAATGCAACCTCAATAATTGAGTGGATCTTATTTTTAGATGTCTTGTAACATTTCAACATTGTTGAGATGAATATTTGGTATAACAGAAGCAGGGAAAGGGAACATAAGTTTTAAGGATTTGCGAAGAGTAGCAGTTTCTCATGATTTTACTTGGACAGACAAAGAGATTGCTGATATGATTCACACATTTGATAGCGATGGAGATGGGAAGGTCGGTATTTTACTTTTCTTAATTTTATTTCAGTATCTGGAGAAAGCCGAAGGTACTATGTTAAAAGCATCCTGCGTTCATCCTATCTATGTTTTTATCCCCTAGCCCCTTTCACATTTTATGAAATAAAAATAAAGCCATTTACAACTTTTAGCAATGCCACTCTAACCAAAATTTATAAAATGATGCATAAATTTGAGAATATTTCCCTGTCAACTTTGTCATTTATGTAAAATTTCTACTTGTTTTTCCATCATAAACCCATCCTCTTCATGGTAACAAATCTGACATGCAACATGGCTTTGCAGCTAATTTGTTCTATATGATCCATATGCTGTGTTATTTTCATGTTGACCTCACTGCAACTGATATGGGCTCTCTTTAGCCTGATTATTATTTCTCCATCTTCAAGTTCTGATTATGAGAGATGCCATCCATCATTGGATATCTGGTTTGCTGTGGATCATATTGAACTTTTTTTATTTATAAATCAGGCTTAGTCAATCTTATATTCAACTCTCTAATGCAAACTGAGATATATTAAGCTAGGATCTTAGTTGCAAGAATGCAAGCCACAACTGTGCTGACTACACCATATCAAACATTTATCTTTTATGAATCATGACTCATAGATTGTATATCAAACTCTTTTATTCAGAATAATAGTAGCATATGATATTGTCTGGAATTGCATTTATGATTTTTTAATCAATAACAATCAAAGAGGACCACTTGATGAATTAATATTCCATGATGCATCTTGGAAGATACTTATAAAAAAACGATGCATCTTGTAAGATTGAGAGCTTTCTGAAGACTTGTGAATGGTTCAGGCATTGGAAAGTTGTTTTTCCTGATTTTTTACTGAACCATTTCTTTGATTTAACCTAAATATTATGATATTCTGATTTCCTTATAAAGTGCAGCTTTCATCTATCTACTGATTGTTCTCTTGCAGCTAAGTCTTGAGGACTTTCGGAAGATTGTCTATAGATGCAACATGATACAAGGTTGTGAAAATGCTGTTACAGGCTTGAAGTCATGATACAAGGTTGTAAAAATGCTTCAAATTAATACACATTATACTTATTCCTGTTCGAAAAAAAAAAGATTTTTTTTGTGCAATAAGTGCCATTTAGGCTTTGTTGTTTTTTTAGGAAGTTGGGGCAGATAAGTTGGTGGGTCTCATAGGAAAGAAATAAACCTGCATTCGTATTTGTATCTGAGTCCCATGGAAAATAATGATTCTTGAGCCTCGTAGTGGTAAAAAGAATCATAGACCATCATGTTGTAATTAGGGTCCTCAAAAGCTATTTTCTTCGTGTTTTGATCTCCTGGACCATTTAAAATTTTGAACATTTTATTAATAATATTTATTAGCTTTTGCCAGGTCATACCTATATAATAATAATAATAATTACAATATATAAGATTTCTATTAATAAATATTAGGGTAAAATATAAAAACCTCTCAAAGTTTTTGACAATCATAAAAACTTCCCCTCTAGTTTAATTTTAACAAATACCTCCCCTAAACTTTTGAGAAATTTGACAAAAACCTCCCTTCTGTCACTTTCTTAGATGTAAAACGTTAGACTGATGCACCAATTTCTTCTAAATACCCAATCTACCTTTTTATAAATTATTTTACATATAAAATTACTGAAATAACCTTATTTTTTATTTGACAAAAATTTCCTTTTAAGTTTTAACGATCATCTTCTAATGTTTTTGTCGAATTAAAACATGGTTATTCAGTAATTTTGTATGTAAAATAATTTATAAAAGGGTAGAATGGGTATTTGGAAGAAATTGTTACATCAATCTAATGTTTTTTGGTAAGGTTATGAAAGGGAGGTTTTTGTTGAGTTTCTCAAAAGTTTAGGGGAGATATTTGTTAAAATGAAACTATAGGGGAGGTCTTTATGATATCCGATTATCCGATTATTGAACAAAAAAGCTTTGTTAGAACAATGACTAGTAAACGATATCCGATTATTCGATTCCAAATTTGATATCCAGGTTCGATAAATTTAACGGATTAATTATATACATTTTATATATATTAGTAATAATTATATACATTTAAAGTCTTAAAGAGGGGTCATGTCCCTCATAAAAAAAAATTAACAAATGGTCATTTCAATGACCCTTCCCCTCCCCTCTCGAGCCTCTCCCCCCCTCTCGAGCCTCTCTTCTCGATGACCCTTCCTCTCCCTTCCCTCTCTCTCTCTTGTCCTTTCTCTCCCTCTTTTAAGTTTTAATTTCATTATTCTTCCTCCCTCTCCCTCCATCTTTTCTTCCTCCCTCTCCCTCCGTCTTTTCTATTCACACTTCTATTCTCTTCCTCGGTTTTTTTTATTTTTTATTTTTTTTTATTTCCAATCTTTACAAGTTATTAGCATCGATGGCAGCATCAGTGATAACAGTCGAGTATTGATCACCAGCCACTACCATCTCCTTTGCCACTACTTAAACTCAAACTCAAGGCCCTCAACTGTCCAGTATCATGGGTCATTGTTCTACAACAGTCCAACATTGCTCACTACCATTGCATTTGCATTGTCAGGAACCCACAATTATCGCCGTCACACACTCACACTTGGCCCATCGTCGGAAACCCATGATTTCCGCCGTTAATCCCCTACCTCTTTTCTCAAGCTAATTACTTGTTTTTTTTTCCAAAATCAGTCATTTAAGATTATAGGCCTCATGTCGTTCGAATTTGAATCGATTTGAATATTCGATTTAATAATAGAATTTGAATTCGAATTGAAACATTTGATATCCGGCGGATATCGAATCAAATTCGAATAATGTTTTTTATAATTGATTTCGAATTCAAATCTAGCCTGATTCGATTCGAATTCAATCCGTTTACAGGCCTAACAATGACCAAAGTAGTGTTGTACTATCGTGCAAGTTGTCACTATGATTGGTTTTCTGGGCTTTTGGGCATTAAACATGTTCAACAATTGTGTTATTGAATGCTGATGTGATGACCCATGCGATGTAGTAACTAGTTACAATGATGGTGGTAGTGCCAGGAAATGGCTAGTATCAAATGCCCACGGGTCATGGCATGTTGTATAGGTTATCTTTGTTTATTTAATAAAGGCATTGAATCTCAAATAATTTTCTGTCAAGTAGCCTTAGAAGTTCTAGAGAATCTCAAAGTCTTATTTTAGGTGGTAGAACTATTATGTCTATGGTACACAAGTTGGAAGGTTTGTCTTATATGTGGTAGCCTTATAATCTTTGAATGCCATTGAGTTAATTACAAGTTGGAAGGTTTGTCTTATATGTGGTAGCTTTATAATCTTTGAATGCCATTGAGTTAATTACAAGTTGGAAGGTTTGTCTTATAATTTTCGAATACAATAAAGGCAATTACAAGTCAATTACATAAGGATGTTTGTTTTTATGTGACAATCCTATAATTTCAAAGGAAAAAAAAATGTAAAAGTTACTCTTAGATTCTATTTCTTACATCCTTAAGTTTTCTTTCATACACATTTCAACTTAATATATATACTAGAAAAGGGGCCCCCACATTGTAGGGGCTTGCAAAAGCAAAATTATTGTATGGAAAAAAAATGAATTTGCAAAAAGTAATTTTTTTAATTAATAGTTTTTAGGAAAAAGGATTTACTTAAAATAAGTAGAAATTTATGGATAATAATACATTTAATAAAATAAAACAATAAATAAATAAATAAAATTTTCAATTTTGAAGTCAATTTTGTTGTTAAATAAAGAATATAAATCTTTTTTTCGCAATTTCCTAATTAGGCTTTGGGCTTTATATGGGGGTTAAGCTTGGACTCAAGATCTATGCTCGATGGTCCAGTCATGCTCAAGCTTGGGCTTAAATATGTTCTGTTGATATAAAGGTAAAGCCTAGCATGGCCTATGAATAGGTTTAATCCCAACCCCGGGGCAGAGACAGGGGGACCCCAAGGAGCCATGGCCCCCTATGGCCCAACAAATCCCCACTCATCATGTATATTTTCCACTCCCCCACTCCCCACCCCAATGGTCCCCCCCACCCATATTTATTCCCCGTACTCCCAATCCACTTAGATTTTGACACCCCTCATAAAAAATTCCTAGCTCTGCTCTTGCCCAACCTAGACCTAACCTATTGATAGCCCTAAATTACCCCCTCCCCCCCCCCAATCCACTTAGATTTTAGCCCCCCTCATAAAAAATTCCTAGCTCTAACCTTGCCCAATGCAGACCTAACCTATTGATAGCCCTAAATTATTAGGCTCGGGGAAAAAGAGAAATAATTTGTTAGTAAAACAAATTATTAACTAATTGAGTAATTTAGTAAATTAAATAAATAGAAATCTATGGATAATAAATTACTTAATTTTGTAAAATAAATAAATCAATTATTTATTGTAATAAAATAAACTAGCGGAGGGGCCCTGCTTCGTAGGGGCTGGAATGGAACCAGACCTATTGACCCATTGACCCGTTCAATGGTTTTTGGTTTTCGTTTTTTTTTTTTCATTTTTGTTGTTAGAATGGGCCATCCGTTTGAACCGAATAGTTGAACCATCGACCCAAAAACCGGTGGACAGAACGATTCCATTTTCAAGTCGTATGAGTCACACACTCGAATCACATAACACATGGTACTGCTTAATAGACCCCACACACTCAATTTTTTGCCTGTAATTTTTGTTGTCAGAACGGGTCGTCCGTTTTTTTATTTTTTTAATTGGGAACCATCCAGACAATTACCCCAATCCCGGTCCCTGGCCAAAAACCATTGAATCGATCAACGACCCATTAACCCAAGTGGTCAAACCGTCAACCCGTTCAATGGTTTTTGGTTGTTTTTTTATTTTTTTTAATTTTTGTTGTCAGAACGAGTCGTCCATTCGAATTGGACAGTCGAACCTCGACCCAAAAACCGATGGCCAGAATGGTTCCATTTTCAGGTCATATGAGTCACACACTCAAATGACATAACATCATGATTTTTAAAATCGACTCGAAGACCGAACCGGTTAGGGGTCCAGTTATCGGGTCGAACGGTCAACCCATTTTGACAAAAATTTTAAAAAATAAAAAATGGCCAAAACGTCCAATGGTTTTTGGCCATTTTGTTTTAATTTTTGTTGTCAGAACGGGCCATCCGATTGAACTGCACGGTCGAACCGTCGACCCGAAAATTGGTGGCCAGAATGGTTCCATTTTTGGGTTATATAAGTCACACGCTCGAATGACATAACATCATGGGTCTTAAAACCAACCCAGAGACCGAACCGATTAGGGGTCCAATTACCGAGTCGAACGGTCGGCCCGTTTTGACAAAAAAAAATTATAAATGAAAAAAAAATAAAAACGGGGAAAACCGTTCGAACGGTTCCATATCTAGTTATTAACAATATTTATAATAACTAATATATATTTATATAATTAGATAGTTATATAAACAATATTTATATAATTAGATAATTATAATAACAATATTTATAATTATATATAATAACTATTATATATTTATATAATTATGTAATTATATCTTATCATCTAACAATATTTATATAATTAATAGGAAATGGGTTACTCTCACATGGGCACGAGTAGATTCCATTTACTATACGGAGAGAGCACCCCAATCCTATTAATATATATATATATAAGATAAGTAACTATTCATTTATTATTAGGATATGATTGGTCCAAGTTATCTAGAACCAAACCTGACCCATTGACAATCCTAAATATTGGGCGCATGTTGAATTAAATAAATAAAAGTTATGGATAATAATATATTTAATAAAATAAAATAAAACAATAAATAATTAAAACTTTCACTTTTGAAGTCAATTTAATATAAATAAATCAATTTTTTCATTAAATAAAGAATACAAATCTTTTTTCACAATTTCTTGGTCGAGCTTCACTGCTTCAAGCTTTATATGGGGTTGAGCTTGGGCTCAAGATTTAGGCTTGATGGTCCGATCATGATCAAACTTGGACTTGAATATGTTCGATTGATATAAAGGCAAAGGTCACATCCCAACATGACTTGTGAATAGGTTTAATCCCAACCCTAGGGGTGGAGCCAAGAGGACCTAGGAAAGCCATGGCCCCCTTCAAAAATATTGAGCTCAAACCTACTTATTGATATCCCTAAACATAGGACTAACAACGGGGTCGGGTCTTGTTATGGGCCCGGGCGTAGGATCACGTCACGGGTTGGTCCACTGGGAGAGAGTCCTGTTTTCCCTTACCCTTCCCCTTGCGTACAAACCCTATTGTGGCAGTCGGGTGGGTGATTTGTCCAAGAGATCACCCGAACTCTCCTTACACCTTTCTTGGTCGAAAAACTGTTTGCCTTTACTTCAACTCGTAGCTCCTTAAATAGGAGATTACAAAAGGGAATTCCTTGTTGGATTCGGCTAGGCTAGGGTAATCCAACTCAAACTCAAACTCCTAATTACCTACTCCTAATGGTAATACAACTCTTACTTAAGAAGATAAGATAAGATAAGGATAAGGGATGAGGAATAATGTAGCTGGCGGCGAGTTGGCGAGCAGAGCTATTGTGGCAAGATAAGTGTGGACCCACCCTGCTGAGCTGTCGTGTGGGCCCCTCTCTAGTGCTGTTGCTGGATGGTGCGTGTGCGGCTCCTAAGTGCTGCTGTCGGGCGACATGCGTTGCTGTTCGTGGTGGCGTGCGCTGTTGTGCGTGCTGCTGTCCGGTGGCACACGCTACTGTGCGTGCTGCTGTGATTGGTGGTGCACGCTGTTGTGCGTGCTGCTGCCGGGCGGCGCGCACTGCTGTGCGTGCTGCTGCCTATGTTCGCGTGCGTCCATAACATCACACCCCTCCTGGACCACGAGCTTGTCCTCAAGCTCGAGATCTGGGTAGGCGTTGTGAAGATCAGTCCAAGGAATCTAGGTGGCCTCAGCTGATGGTAGTCCGTCCCATTCCACTAGTACCTCGAAGGTACCCTGATTGACGCGTGACCGGACAAGAGCTCGAGGTTGGAGGATGGGCCTGTCGTCCTTTAGAGGGGGTAGGGAAGGCACTTGATCAGGGGGAGTCCCTGTAAAAGGCTTTAGTAGGGACACATGGAAGGTGTCATGGATTCTACTGTGCTCCGGTAGCTCGAGCTGATAGGCAACTTTCCCGATCTGCCGTAGAACCTTGAAGGGCCCGTAGAACTTGGGGGCTAGCTTTGGGGGAACCCGACACCTGAGGGAGAGCTGCCAGTAGGGTTGGAGCTTCAGCCAAACGAACTATCCCGGCTCGAAGGTGACTTCACGGTGGTGCTGATCGTAGGTGTGCTTCATGCGTGCCTGTGCCTGCTGCAAGCGTAAGGAGACTTCGGTCAGGAGGGCATCGCGATCTTGGAGGCTGCGATCCACTTCTTCCAACCGTGTTGAACCGGGTTCGTAAGATAAAAGACGGGGAGGGTCTCGGCCATACACCACCCGGAAGGGAGTCATGCCAAGGGAGGAGTGGTAGGACGTGTTGTAACAGTATTCGGCCCATGGGAGGCACTCCACCCAACGTCTGGGCCGGTCTCCCACAAGGCAGCGGAGGTACATCTCTATTGTTCGGTTCACCACCTCTGTTTGCCCGCCAGTCTGTGGATGGTAAGCGGAGGAGAAGGCCAGGTCTGTTCCCTGCAGTCGGAAGAGCTCCTTCCAGAAGGTGCTGGTAAAGATCGGGTCCCTGTTACTTACAATGGATTCGGGTAGCCCATGTAATCGGAAGATGTGGGCGAAGAAGGTGTGGGCAACTGAAACCGCGTTGTAGGGGTGAGATAAGGGAAGGAAGTGAGCATACTTGGAGAAGCGGTCCACCACCACAAATATCACCGATTTCCCTCCAACCTTGGGTAGTCCTTCGATGAAATCCATGGAAATATCTGCCCAGATCTGAGTGGGGAGTGAGAGAGGTTAGAGAAGGCCTGCTGGGTGCAAGTTTTCCCACTTCTGCTGTTAGCACGTCGAGCAACTCTGGATGAAGTCCCGTACCGAAGTCTTCATACCATGCCAGTGGAAATCCGCATGAATGCGGTGCAGTGTTTTCTGGATACCCTCATGCGTGGCGTTGTGTATGGTGGAGATAATGGATGGAATTAAGGGGCAGTTGGCCGGGAGGTAGATTCGCCCCTTGTATAGTGCCAAACCGTCGTGCACGGACCAATTTGGGTTGGTCATGCCGGCTTGTATTCTCTTGATCAGATCGTTCCATTCGGGTGATTGTGGCAGTTCATTTCGAATGTCTTCTAGCAGGGAGGCACGGGGCTGTGAAAGTGCATGGAGGAGCATATCTTCTTCTCGGTGGGACAAGGCATCTGCGGCATGGTTCAAGGCCCCTGCCTTGTAGTCTACCCGAAAGTCAAACCCAAGAAGTTTGCTGACCCAATGCTGCTGCGGCGAGGTGGTGAGCCGTTGTTCCAGCAGATACTCGAGGCTATAGTGGTTCGTCTTGACTATGAAGGTTCTCCCCCACAAATACGGCATCCAGTTCTGCACTGCCTTAGCTAGTCCAATAAGTTCACGTTCGTAGGCGAGCAACTTAAGGTGGCGGTCGGCCAGCTTGCGGCTGAAGAAGGCGATTGGATGCCCTTGCTGCTGCAGTATGGCGCCTATGCCGATGCCGGATGCATTGCACTCCACTGTGAACTCAAGATCAAAGTTTGGCAATTGTAGAACCGGTGTGGATGAGAGGGCTTCCCTTAATTTTACAAAGGCTGCATCAGCTGTACCGTCCCAGAGGAAGGCGTTTTTCTTGACCATATTTGTTAGTGGGGCCGCCAGCAGTCCGTAATTGTGAATGAACTTGCGGTAATAGCCTGTCAACCCTAGGAAACCGCGGAGAGCCTTGGCGGATTGCGGTCTGGGCCATTCCTTGATGGCCTGAATCTTGGAGTCATCCACAGTGACCCCTTGACCGCTGATCACATGTCCTAAGTAAAGGACCCTGCGTTCCCCAAAGAAGCATTTTGATCGCTTGAGGAAGAGCTGATGTTGTTGCAGGAGTTCAAGAATGATCCGCAGATGTTGCACATGCTCTACCCACGATTTGCTATAGACTAGGATGTCGTCGAAGAATACCAAGACAAATTTGCGGAGATGGAAGTGAAACACCTCGTTCATCAGGGCCTGGAATGTGGAGGGAGCGTTGCTAAGACCGAAAGGCATGACCAGAAATTCGAAGTGGCCATGATGTGTTCTGAAGGCCGTTTTCTCTATATCTTCTGGAGTCATTCGGACCTAGAAGTATCCTGATCGGAGGTCTAGTTTGGAGAAATACTGCGCGCCATGGAGCTCGTCCAACAGCTCTTCTACTACGGGGATAGGAAACTTATCCTTGACCGTCCGGCTGTTAAGCTCCCTATAGTCTACACAGAATCTCCAAGTCCCGTCTTGCTTGGGTACCAAAAGAACTGGAGAGGAGAAGGGGGAGCGGCTGGGGCGGATGATCCCTTGCTGTAACATGTCTGTGCACTGCCTCTCTATTTCATCTTTCTACCGATGTGGGTAGCGGTAGGGTCTGACAACAACGGGATCTGATCCAGTCATCAGAGGGATTTGGTGGTCACAAGCTCTGGGAGGGGGAAGCCCCTTGGGCTCCTTGAATACTGCAGAGAAATCCGTAAGGAGCCTTTCCATATCCGTTGCGCGTGAGACCTCACCCTGGAGTGTATGCAGCTGCGCCTTTGTTCTTATTCTGGTTCCCCGCCATGTAACCAGTTTCCCATCCAGGTGAAAGGTCATTGTCAGGGCGCTGAAATCCCAAAGGATGGGCCCTAACGTGATCAGCCACTTGACCCCCAGGACAATGTCAATTTCATCCAAGGAGAGTACGAATAAATCAGCGCGGAAGGACTCTGATCCGACCTGAATTTCAGTGTCCTTGCAGATACCGGGGCTATGAACTCTTTCCCCGTTGGCCATGACTACCTGTAACTGCAGTCTGATTTCTATGGGTAAATTTAACTGGCGGGCAGCTTGTTCACTGATGAAGTTGTGAGTGCTTCCGGAGTCTACTAGAATACGGACTGGCTGTCCTGCTATCAACGCTCTCAGTTGCATGGTTTGGGAAGTTTTGATTCCCGTGATGGCATGGAGGGAGATTTCTGGTTCTGATGTTGCAGGTTCGTCTTCATCCTCTTTGGGCTCCTCTACCAGAAGGCAGAACAACTTCTTGCATTTGTGCCCGGCGGAGTATAGATCATCATAGTTGAAGCACTGCCCCCTTGCGCGCCGTTCCGCCATCTCGGCTCGGGTCAGTCGCCTAATGGGGGGTGCAGTCCTGCTACTTCCTATGCTTGATGCTGGTCTGGAGGGGTTACCTGTAGGAAGCCTTTGTTATCTGCTGGTGATCGAAGAGGGAGGCACTCCTGTTGTCATCGAAGGTGTCCATGTTGATGTCGGTCGTCCGACACTGAGGTTCCCGTGGGAGAGCTGCATCTTCCTTTCGAAGGCACGTGCGAGATTCATCGCTGTGACTAGATTAGGAGGGTATTGCATCTCGATGTCCACTCTTAGGGGTTCCACTAACCCTGTTGTAAACATGTCGACTTGCTGGTCTGGGCGTACCAAGGCTGCTCTAGCGAGAAGGGTTTGGAACTGTCGTTGATAATCCGCCACAGTTCCGGTTTGTTTGAGGTTGATTAATTCGCCCAGCGGATTACTTGTCAGCGGGGGGCCAAACCCGAGAAGGCAATAGGATTTAAATTGTTCACAGCTAAGCCCGGGTTCTTCCTATTCTAGATGGTAGAACCAGAGTTGTGCCTCTTCTGTGAGGTGGACGGCGGCCAGACTGACCTTGTCTTTGTTATCGGTGCGCTGGTTGCAGAAGAACTGCTCGCAGCGATACAACCATCCCAGTGGGTCGCCAGTGCCGTTGTAGGACGGGAACTTTAGTCGACTGTATTTGGGGATAACAGCGGTGGTTGAGGCAGCGATCTGATGTTCGTCGGACGTTTCTGCCCAGTCCGGCCTGCGGCTGTTGTTGGTGGTGGTTCCTTCTAAATTTCTTTCTTTATTGGATAAGAACGTCTCCAGCAAGCGTCTAAGCTTTCGGACATCGTCCTTGACCTCACGAACCTCCATGCTGGTCTCTGCAAGCTTGTGTTCCAGTTCGTGGACCCTGGAAGACAGCGGCTCCTATTCCCCCATGACAGTAGGCTCTGATACCAGAATGTTATGGGCCCGGGCGTAGGATCTCATCACGGGTCGGTCCACCAGGAGAGAGTCTTGCTTTCCCTTGCCCTTTCCCTTGCATACAGACCCTATTGTGGCAGCCGGGTGGGTGATTTGTTCAAGAGATCACCCGAACTCTCTTTACACCTTTCTTGGTCGAAAAACTGCCTGCCTTTACTTCAACTTGTAGCTCCTTAAATAGGAGATTACAGAAGGGAGTTCCTTGTTGGATTCGGCTATGCTAGGGTAATCCAACTCAAACTCAAACTCCTAATTCCCTACTTCTAATGGTAATACAACTCTTACTTAAGAAGATAAGATAAGATAAGGATAAGGGATGAGGAATGATGTAGCTGGTGGCGAGTTGGCGAGCAGAGCTGTTGTGGCAAGATAAGTGTGGACCCACCCTGTTGAGCTGTCGTGTGGGCCCCTCTCTAGTGTTGCCGCCGGATGGTGCGTGCGCGGCTCCTAAGTGCTGTTGTCGGGCGGCGTGCGCTGCTGTGCGTGCTGCTGTGCTTGGTGGCGCACGCTGCTGCCGAGCGGCGCGCGCTGTTGTGCATGCTGCTACCTATGTTCGCGTGCGTTCATAACAGGTCTGGGTTGGAACCAGTTGAAACCAAAACCGACCCAACATGAAATGTTGAACTCGATAGGGTTTGTAATTTTTGGACTGGAACCAAACTGATCGGTTCTTGATTCAATCGGGTCATTGGGACCCAACAGACCCGATTATAATAAATATTTATGTATAGCCGATAAAAATTGGGACCCTATATCAGGACCTGGAATCGACTCGTTGGTTCCACTTCCCGGAACTAGAACTAGCCCAATCGGTTTGAGTCCATTGGGTCCGTTGGGTCATACCCGACCCATTGACAACTCTACCAAAATATTGGGCTCAAGGGGAGGGAATAATTTGTTAGTAAATTATTTATAAATAAATAAATAATTTAGTAAAATAAATAAATAAATGTCTATTAAAATTTTTCTCTCAGTGTCAAATCCCCTTTATTTTATTGATTTATAAATAATTTATTTACTTTTACTAACTAAATAAATGTTTAGATGATAATAATAATAAAATAAATAAATAAATGTCTATTAAAATCTTTCTCTCAATGTCAAATCTATTTTATTTTATTGATTTAAAAATAATTTATTTAATTTCATTAAATAAATAAGTGCTTAAATAATAATAAAAAATAAATAACTTAGTAAAATAAATAAATAAATGACTATTAAAATCTTTCTCTCAATGTCAAATCTTCTTTATTTTACTGATTTATGAATAATTTATTTTACTTTTATTAACTAAATAAATGCTTAGATAATAATAATAATAATAAATTAATTTAATAAAATAAATAAATAAATGTCTATTAAAATCTTTTTCTCAATGTCAAAATCTCTTTTATTTTATTGATTTAAAATAATTTATTTAATTTTATTAAATAAATGAAAGCTAAGATAAAGAATAGGAGAGAAAGAATTAAGCGAGAGAGAAGAGGGATGGAATTTTATTTTGTAAGATGGCATAATCGTAAATAATTATATATGCCATTATTGTAATTTTCGAATATAATAATGACATTGCTGTAAAGAGAGTAAATTTATCTTAAATGTGGCATTCTTATAATTTTTGAATGCTTTAGAGTAAATTAAATTGGAATGTTTGTCTTATATGTGGTAATCTTGTAATTTTCAAATACCATAAAGGCAATTACAAGTTGGAAGATTTGCCTAATATGTGATAGTCATATAAATTTTGAATAATATAGGGGCAATTACAAGTGAGTCACATAAGGGGTTTTGTTTTTATGTGGCATTCTTGTAATTTATAAGTTAAAAGGCAAATGTTACCATTAGATACTATCCCATTTCTTGCATTCCGGGCTTTACTTCGTACACATTTCAACTTAATATATTTATTACTAGTGGAGCGGAGCCCGTGATAACCACACTGAATGTCCCATTTCAGCTTAAGCACGGGCCAAGAGGCTATAAATTGGCATCTTATCAATATACGGTAACCAAACTGAATGTCACATCTATTATCCATGCCACAAATTCCAATCATTCATTCTTAATAGGAATGATAATATATAAAAAGTAATTATAGCACTATAACCATCTAAATAACAAAATACAAAATGACTCAAGTTTCCCACTAGTGTTCACATATATTTGATACTACTAGTGTTATTTAGCATTTAAACATATGGTTATCCTCTTTAAGGTTCCAAAACTAACAACTCAAATACAAGGAAAAATCCAAAACTCAAATATAAGAAAAGTGCTAGTGCTATTTACTAATCATTTTGTATTTGGTGCATTCTCATCACCATCTTCCACTTCAACGTGTGATTTGCAGTTAGAATACAAGGAAGTTACAACATATGCTAGAGTAAATAAACCAATATATAAGCACTGAATCAACAATATTGTACATTCTTAACAAACTAAGTGAAGGAGAGATTACAAATAACCAACTGTGAGCGTCGAAAAACGGTTCACTTTGCCATATAGGTCGGAAATGGAGTCGCCACCCATCAGATTGAAAAATGGAGGTGATTTTTAAAACAATTTTGGCTCAATAATGACTCCCACAGCCCAAGACACCGGTCCAACCAGTCTGGATAGGTATCAGGGAAGGGGTTAGACACCCCTCTCTCAAGTCCAAAGGTGGGGCCCACATAGGGTTCCAAACACAATCACAATTACATATTCATTTAATATATCAACAAACGCATCAACAAACAAAACAAACTACTTAGTACATAGACAAGCAAGTATATCCTTTCTTACTTAAAGATGAATGAGCTGACTCAAACTATATCAAAATGAGACAAATAGATATTCGGTTCATGCCGCGCAACAAAAAATGAGTAACCGCAATCTAAAATGATGTCAATCAATCAGCAATTAACAGAACAAGAGACTAACAAGAGATAGCATTAATCAATCATCCCTATTCAATCAGTCTGACTTCATAGAAAAAAAAAATGAACTAATTAACACCCAAAACATTGATTCAGAAAGAAAACACAATGGCGATAAAAGTAGGGATTCTTCTTCTAAATTCAGCTAGAAAAACGGCTATCCAAGTAAAGTAGACAACAGATTTGTTTTGGTACCGAGAGATACAGAAGTTGGATCAACCTAGTCTCTTTCCTCCCAGCTATAGATGTAGAAAAAATCGACGAGAAAACAAATCTAGCATATAAAACCAGACATGGATGGAGCGGGAAGGAGTATTACCTGATTGAAATATGACCTGAAAACGATCGATGAAGCAAGGTAGTTTTAGACTGTTTCGACTTCGGAGTGTTATCTCTGGATAACAAGAAACTCGTTGAGGAGTGATCAGACAAAAAATAAGCAGGAAATGACCTTCCGATTGCGATCCAAGCGACAAGGCTTGCGAGACTAAGGATTCGGCTAATTTGAGTGGGAAATGAAGGAAATCTTGTTGCTGAGGATGCTTTGCTTTTGCCGAGAAAACGATAGATTGAATGTAGAGGGGTGATTTCCCTCCTGTTGTTCAGTGACGATGAGAGGAAGGCGGTGAGTAGTGTAGAGCTTCAGATTCTCTTTCTCGTCGCCGCTTCTGGTGGTTCAAATGGGGGGAAGACGATGAACAGCGTCGGTTTGCCGATCAGGGCGATATGGTCTGATGGAAGTGAGAGAAAGATGGAAGAGAGAAAAGAAAGAGGAAGATTGAGAGGTAGATGAAGTCTGAGCGGATTTTAGATCTACTGACTGGGTTACTACACGAAGTATCAGAGATTTAAGATCCCAATGGTGTCCTCTTTTTTTGAAAATTTTGATTCTTTTTTTTTAATTTGAATTTTTATTCTTTGATATTTTCCTTCTCTTCTCACTTTTTTTTTATTTTTTTTCTTTTTTTCCTTTTGATTGTATTTCTATTTATGTTGATTTTTTTTTTAATTCCTTCATTATTTATTAACTTGATTTTTCATATATTTGTATTTTCATTTTTTTTGCTTTTTCAATTGCTTATTTTTGGCATTTTATTTTTGGGATTTCAAAAAAATTGTTATTTTACCCCCTTTTTTTACTTTTTATATTTTCTCTCTCTTTTTTTTTTTACTTTTTTTCTCCTTTATAAAAAATTACCCTTTAATTTTTTTACTTTTTATATTTTCCCTCTTCTTTTTTTTTGGCAGCAACGATGAAGGGGCAAACAAAGGCAATTTTTGGTGAAATTTCGTGGGATAGGATTTTTTGGTAATCTAAGGCGATTTGTACCGGGCCTAGATCAGGTAGATTCAGAATCCGGTCAATCTAGAGCCTCGAAATGTAATCTTTGTGTGATCAAGGGTAAATAAAGGTGTTTTGGGATGGAATTTCATATGTATGGGTTTTTTGGTATTCTGGGGTGATTGGAAAAGTTCGATTGGTTTAGATGTGTTCGGATCAAGTGGATATAGGTTATGGGTGCGAGAATGGTCGAAATGGAATCTTTGTTTGATGAATAGGTGAATGAAGGAATCTTGAGTTTAAATTTCATGAGTAGGTATTTTGGGAGGTCCCGAGTCTGATGGTTGTGTCTGATCTAATGGTTAAGGTGTAAGTGAGGGTCGATCGAGGTCATTAGATAGGTATCGGGTAGGTTTATTGGTGGCTTTGAGGGCTTTCAGGATAAAATTTGTTTTTTTTTGGGTTTTTGGGTGTTTCGGAGAAGTTGAAAGGGTCTTATCGGGTGTTTGAGGTGAATTAGAGGCTCATGTAGTGGACCGAAAAAAAATCGGGTGCTAACACCAACCAATTTATCAAGGGAATAAGAGAGTAGGGAATTGGTTCCAAATGAAAGAACCTTCCTACAAACTGGTTAACCTTGCATTCATGAAAATGTATGGGAAAATACATAATGGATGCAGATCCTGAATTTCCACTTCTGTGGAAGAAACTCATATACCAAATAGAAATTATCTCCACTACAACACATCGAAGATTTTGGGTTTGATGGATGTCATTGAACTCCCATTCAAATTTTAAATCCAAAAATATCTAAAAATTCAAGCAAAATATAACCCAAGACACTAAAAAAATTCAATTGTTAATATGCCCAATGAAGAGAACATCAAACCTAGGCACAATACATCTTTCTTATGTTTTAAAATTTATAAATCCTTTGAAGAGGAATATCTTGTGTATTGATTTCTAAGATATGGTTTAATGGGGAAGAACCTCAGGAATTGTCATGAAGGCCTTGCATAAAATGAATTGTAGCAGAGATGGAATCATTGAAGTTTAGCTGATGTTTTTGGGCTTGGAAAATCCAACTCATTGTTTGGTGACATATGGAGAGGACCATTTAAAGCTTCTGTGAACACCCCTTGGCTGCATCGATCATTGTCTCTAAGGGCATAGATACAATCATAGAATAACATTTCATTAGACAACTATTAGAGAGAACAATACTCATACGATTAATACAATTATAACCAGTGGCAAGAAAAGCATAAATTGAAGCTGGTCCTTGATCATCAAACACACTTAACAAAGAAATCCACCACAAAACACTTTACAAACTTTCATCAAGTAAACAAAAACTTCTTTTTTGGTAAAACAAAATAGGCACTTGATACTAATGAAATCAAGTGGTACTATGAGAAATTGTAGTCTTAGTGGTCTTCTATGTTGGGAAATTAGGTATACCATAAAATTGAGAGTGTTACTCATTACAAATTATAACGTTAGGCTACTACCAAATTAATAGCCACTATGTAACATACAACACAACTATAGTAGACTCTTAGACCAAATTACATAGAACTAGACCTACTTGAAGATGAACCCAATAAACAACCTAACAAATATGCAATATCCATTTTACTTGATTAGTAAATCATCTAAAGAGTAATATACAATCTCCAAGAACTACTTTGAACATGCTGTTTGCCGATTGATATATAAAGATATAGATCTCATAAAGGAAACAATATGAAAAGTCTAGTCATATAATTAAAATGTTGATGCAGTGAGTATATCTCGAGAAATCAATCTTATGCCCTCAATCTTAAACATGGATCCATGTTTCACCAACAAAAGGTGGGGTAGTGTTTAAAGGAAAAAATAGCACAAGAATTCATACATAAAGCTATTAGATTTATTTGGAGTATAAAAAATCAACGCCCCACAAGGGGCCCCTACAAATGCTCCACAACACATTTTGACCTTGTATTTGGGAATAACACCTGATGATGTCTAATCATCTCCCATACTTATCATTGAGAGATGTTCCCAATACAAGATCGGGATGTGCTGTGGGGCATTGTGGGGCGCCCCTTGGTGGGGCGCTGATGTGAACTTGAAAATAAAGAAGTGAGAACTGCGAATCTTGATCACTTGATCATTATTTTTAAGCTAAAAATTGGTCAACCAAAACAGAGCATGGACTACTATTTCAAGCAAAAAGAATGATCAACGAAAATAAAACGATGTCATACCTTGAACAAAGAGTGTGCACTTCATGTGTATTCTCTTATAGCTTATTATGAAATTAGAGAAACTAAATTACACTCAGCAAAATCATAAGCCTAGGAATGGCTTAAATCAACCTAAAAATTGGACAACTAGCAACTAAGAAATAATAACAATGACTCCATATAAGACATGCAAACAGCTAAATGAAAATCAAAGTAAAATTAATTTTTTGGTTCATTAGAAAAAAAAAGAGAAACAAAGAAAAATGACTTGCAAAAATTGAATCTAAATTTAAGTATACAAAATTTTCCCTTTTTCCTCATCTCCTAAAAATTCTCTCTCCTCTTCCCTCTTTTCACTTTGTCAACATTGTTTCTAAGCCCATTTACCCTTGGCATCTTTTTAGGAATCTGTTGTTATTACATGCAAGCCTATGAAATGATATTTTTAATATAACAATATTAACAAATTTTATCAATAATAGTTTTAATAATAGTAAGTAATTATACTATTTAATTAAGTAATCATTAATGATAGTTTTAATACTTTTATTTAGTTATTTTATTATAATAATAAATATTAAATTTATGAATAGGATTTATTAACAATATTCATTAAATTAATAATTAGCAAAATTAAATTAAATTAAATTAACAGTATTTATCAGTAATAGTCAGTAGTTATAATATTTTATTAAATAAGAAATAACAATACTTTTAATAACATTTATTATTATTTTTAAAAGAACAATAATTACTAAATTTATTAACAGTATTTATTAATAACAATATTTATAATTTTAATTTAAAGTAAAATTAAAGTAAATATCTATTTTTACAATAACAATAATTATTAATTATAACCACTAATTATATATTTATTAAATTACTGTAATAATCAGTAATTTACTAACAGTATTTTTTAATAACAGTATTTATAAATTTAAAGTAAATATCTAGTTTTTAACAATATTTATAATACCAGTAATTTTTAATTATAATCACTAATTATATATTTATTAAATTACTGTAATAATCATTAATTATTAAATTACAATAATTAATTACTGTAATCAGTAGATTCCATTAATAACTGTAATTATTAATTATAATAACTGTCATTATATACTTATTAAATTAATAACTGTAATTATTAATTACATACTTATTAAATTAATAACTGTAATTTAATAACAGTAATTATTAATTATAATCACTAATTGTATACTTATTAAATTAACATGGGTTAAAATAAATTATAATCACTAATTATATACTGCCATGTGGCGAAAGGGGAGACCACCCCAATCGTATTAATATATATATGAGATATGAGATGATATGATATATGATGATATGTATCACGAATTTTCCCGTACATCGCAGGGAACCCACTAATTTTCCATATATCGTGACGGTGTTCCAAAATTGCAAACACGGTTCGATGTGCAACGAAATCTTAAAACCTTGCGGGTTTCGTCGAGTATAAAACCACCCTTGAGTACCCTCCATGGCTCCATCGTTCGTCCCAACTAAGTTTGCCGATACTGCGACCCGGTTCGTTAGGTGCGTGTGCGCTCACGTTCAACACTCAATTGCTTTGCATCGCTTCGTTGCACCATACCAGACTCGTTTCGCCTCTAGGGTTCGAAGTCTGGGAGTGATAGGAATTTGTAAGGAACCCAAGGTCACCGTGTACACGTTCCTTCCGAAGAAAGGTTTATTTCGAAACCTGAATTAAAATTTAGCATTTTCTAAAATTCTCTGTGCATCCTGAATTTGGGTTTGGGATCTCGAACAAAGAGAATCAATTTTATCCTATTAGAGTTTTACATCCTCCATGGACTTGAGATTGCAAAACTCCTCTTAATATTCAAAGCCCTAAAAGTTCGGTAAAAGTTTTCACCTGTGGGTTGTCTTTATCTGATCTAAAATTTATGTATTGATTATGTGGTATCATTTGAGTCTTGTTATAAGAATAGGGTTCGTTCGGAACTTTTGGTTTCACGAGAGGATTTTGAATTGGACCATTCGCTTGTGACTTGCGAGCCCTACTACCTTTTTCATGCTATTTGACGAACTTGATTTTGGTTTTGTTGTTAACCATACCTTTCAATTAGAAACATCCTGAAATCTTGGAACATGTAATTTCAGGAGAATTGCTGATAACAGGAGATGGGTGGTCATGGAGGTCTTAACATTCTCCCTCAGAAGCGCTGGAATGTTTACAACTACGAAAACAGAGAGAAAGTGCGGCGAGATGAAGAAGCTGCGGCAAGAGAGGAGCAGCTTAAGCGAGAACAGTCCAGAAAGCGAGACGCTGAATTCCGCCTTGAGATGCTCAGGCGTGCTCGTGGTTTACCTACTGCTGGCCAAAGCACTGCATCTGCTGCATCGGAACCCAAGTCGAATCACATTAATCTCTTTGAAGGCCTGGAATTTTTTTCTCCTCTTGGTGGTGAGGCAGAAGAAAATGACGATCCTCAAAGGGAGAGTTCCAGGAAAAAGAAGAAGCAGAAGCAGGCGGCGGCAACCCCCAAAGTAATCCTTCCGGAAGATGAGAAGTACAGGCTAGGATATGGGGTTGCAGGAAAAGGTGTCAAAGCACCATGGTACATGTCGAGGTTATCTGACAATACAGATACTGAACCTTCTGGAGCTTCTGCTCCATCTGGATCGCGAAAGCAGGACGGGAATGACAAGCCTGGGAAGAAGACATTGGAAGAGCTGAGGGAAGAGCGTCTGAAGAGAGAGAAGAGAGAGAAGGAGAGAGAACGTGCTCTTGTGCTAGAAAACAGTAGAAGAGATGGAGCTATTACAAAGGTCAGAGGGTTTTCTAGGTAATGTATTATAATTATGATTATGATTACCATTACCATTATCATTATTTGAATAACTTATAAAACTTAATTTATCTATGTATTTGTCATTATCTGAGGTGGCCTATTTAATGCAGGCATGGGCTGTAACTTGAGGGTGTGGCAAGAAGGTACCGTTTCATTCAACAGATTAATCTGCTCTTCAAGGGGAACCTGCATGACTAATAGAAGTAAGTTCTATTGAAGTTTTATGTTATACTCAATTTGATCTAGGTGAAGCATTTTTCTGTATGGTTATCTGGTGACTCTCCAGATTTTTTCTCACTACTCTTGAACAGTATTAAGGCATTCAAATAACCACATTTTCTGAGTGGTTTTCTATGTTGTTCAATAGGGTCCTAATGTATGCCTTAATGCTGAGCATTGAGTTGTGCGGACTTGAGAAATGACTTGGTTGTTTCTGGCACAAGTTTAACTAATATTAATAACATAACCAGTCTGCTATTTCTAAGGCTGTGTTTGGAACCGATGTAAAACGTCATCGGTGTAAAAGTGCATTGATGATGTTTTAAATAGATGGAGTTTTACATTATTTCCACTCCATCCAAACGTATGAAAAACTGAACCAGAGTGGAGTTTTATGTCGATCTTGATTTACACTCTTTCCAAATGCCGACAAAATCAAACCGGCTTAAATATTTACGTCGATATTGATTTACATCGCTTCCAAACGCAGCCTAAGGGTTCTATACTAGGGCATTGAACAAGTCAGTTTGGGATTGATCTGGACCAAATCCGTATTCATATATTTTTTTGATCAGCAAAGAAAGATTAATTTTATTAATTTAAGAGAGAACTGGATACATATTACTACCAGCAGAAAAACAGTCAGTATTACACAATGTTTTACAATGATGCCCAGAAAAGTTGCTGCCTGTAAACTCCTTGTTTTGCTAGCGAATCAGCCATCCCATTTGCAGTCCTTCTGATCCATGTGAAAGAAGCATTGAGTTCCCTTCATCCCTTGTTAAGCTTTCAATCTCTCACAAGGAATGTTTATAATTCCAAGGAGCATTACCCTTGGTGTTAGACAAAGAGATACCCAGTTTTGAGTTCCCTTCAGCAATGATGTTTTTAAAACCTGATTGTTTGGCTAGTTTGAACCCCTGAAGAAGCAGTGATTTAAAGGGTGTGCCTGAGGCACACCTAGGTGCGCAGGAGAGGCACATACCCTGAAATGCGCCTTGCCTAGGTCCTAGGTGCAGCCCTTTCAAAATAATGATTTTATAGTTTTAATTGCTTTTTAAGAAGACACTTTATTAGACTGATAAAAAAAATAAGACACTTTATTAGGATGAATGAATGAACAACATTACCAAAGTGGGGTTCTACTCACTGGCTTCATTCATTCATCCTAATAAAGTGTCTTCTTGAAAAGCAATTAAAACTATAAAATCATTATTTTTTGGGGGAAAACTAAGAATCTATGACCTAACGTTGACTTATTTGGGCTTGCCTCAAGGGGCATTGGCACAAAGGTGGCTCATAGAATAAGGAATGTAATATTTTTACATTACATTAGCTACTTGAAGTAGCTAATGTTTGATTTTATTTTTAAATTCTCATTTGAATCTGCTTTACATCTTATGTTTATGTATTTTAATTTTAGATAATAGGTTTTTTAAAGCATTATTTTAAAATTTAAGATTTTATTTTTTATTAATATTATGTTTAATATTTTTTATTTATTTTTTTAATTTTTTTGGCTTTTTTTTTGAATTTTTTGACATTTTTTTTGATTTTAATTTTTTTGTATTTTTGCGTCTTGCTTCAAAAAGATGCACGCCTTGCCTTGCGCCTCATGCGCAAATTGACCCTTGCCCCTTTTTTATGCCTTGCGCTTTTAAAACACTGTGAAGAAGTCCTAGTAGCTCAGCCTTTCTCGAACCCTCATAGGCCCTAAATACATAGCCAACACTTTCTTTGCTGAGTCTCTGAACACACCCCCAATGCCTGCCAATCCTGGGTTTCCTATCCCATCAAAATTCAATTTTAATCTGTCTGGAGCTGGGGCTTCCATTCCATCCCCATTTTTCTTTCTTCTTAGAGGAATAAGCCACTTCTCTCCAAGCCCACATTATATCAGCTATTGAGAAGCTTTGAAAAAGCTCAAAGTGTTTTTACCCAATGTGCAATTTTTATTTTTATGGTTTCCACCAGTTCTTTTGATTTGCACTTTCCATTGAATATTCTTGCATTCCTTTCCGCCCAAATAGTCCACACCACAGTCTCCCTAATTGATTTCCACATTGTCCATCCCCTTTTTATTGGCTGCTTTAGAAAATTTGGGTTGAAGAGGCTCACTAAATCTTGAGGAGAACTCCACTTGCAACCAAAAAGGGAGCAAAAAGACTCCTAAACGAAGAGCCCATAAGGACAATAGTAATCAATAAGTGAGGAAGGGATTCACCATTTGCATAATAAAGATAGCACACATGAGGGGAGAGGCATATATGTGGCCTCTTTTTTTGAAGCATGTCACAGGTGTTCACCTTTCCAAGAAAAACATCCCAATATAGAGTTTGAATTTTGGGTGGAATGGGCTTACTCCAGATCTCTTTCATCGGGAAATCCTCTCCCCCCATAGTTGTTTGCATATGGGAGTTGAAAAAAGAATAACAGGAAAAAAGAATCATTAGATGAGGTGGACCAAACTCTAGTGTCTTCCAAAGATTGAACCAAAAAAGCTGATTTGAGATTGTCAAACAACCGGATAAGGCTCTCACACTCATTATCCCTCGATCCTATCCTGAAATCAAAGTCCCACTCATTTTGGGTGGAATGGGCTTACTCCAGATCTCTTTCATCGGGAAATCCTCTCCCCCCATAGTTGTTTGCATATGGGAGTTGAAAAAAGAATAACAGGAAAAAGAATCATTAGATGAGGTGGACCAAACACTAGTGTCTTCCAAAGATTGAACCAAAAAAGCTGATTTGAGATTGTCAAACAACCGGATAAGGCTCTCACACTCATTATCCCTCGATCCTATCCTGAAATCAAAGTCCCAACTCCCAACATATTGAGAGGTGACAAAATTTGAAATAGGTCGCTGCTTATAATTATAAACCGAGTAAAGATTAGGGTAAAGGGAACTAAAAGGAGTATTCCCTAGCCAAAGGTCTTCCCAAGAAAGAACCCTAGAATCACAACCCACATCAAATCTGATGAAATTGAAAAAAATTGGATATACCTCTTGAATTGCTTTCCAAGGAGAGTTCAAGGTTGATTTAGGAATCTAGGGCTGCAAATGGATCGATTGATCGAATCGGATTTGGTAAGAGGTATATCCGATTCGATTTGATGAAATTTCTTAGTGATTCAAATCCGTTAATAATCTGACGGATTTTACAAAGGCCGATTCGAATTTGATCCGCTAATCTTAACAGATATCCAATTCGAATCCAATTGTTAACTATTGAGAACTTTCAGCAAGTAGAAGATCTACAGTTTACTATACTCGATACAAGAAGAGAAAGAGACAGATCAATAGGGGGTGAGTATAAGATTTATAGTTTCAGAGACAAATTACTTGCAGCCCCAATGGTGGACTGGTTGCAATGATCTGATTGTTGCCAGAACTCTGGATCTGGAACTGGAGCTGGTTGCAATGAGTGACCCATTGAAGAGATGATTCAGTCTCGTTCATGTTTAGGTTAGGATTTAGGGTATTTTGGCTCATAAGCCAAATTACAATTATAGACATAATAAAACTAAAAAAATTACAAATATATAAAACCTAGTTAAAATAAAAACCAAAGGGTATACTTGTCCTATAAAATTATTTAAAAAAATATTTATTTATTTATTTATTAGCGGATCGGATTGGGTCATGGTGGATCAGATCAGTCGATATCTGAATTTGATCCGTTAAGTTAATGGGTCGACTTTTCTGATCCGATACGATTTGTTAGGATCGGGAAGGATATCCGAATCCACCTCTTAACGGATCTGTATCAGATTTGAATTGGATCTGATCCAACTTATCTGCAGCCCTATTTGCATCCTAACCGTTATTCATCAGTCCTTGTGTTGCAACCTGTCTCATTCCAATGGAAATCCAAGTCCATTTTCCTAGCAGTGAAGTGTTTCTTAGAACTATATTTTTTTGATGAATATTTCTTAGAACTATATTCCCCAACCCTAGACCTCCCTTTTCTTTTGTCTTGAAGATTTGTTCCCACTTTACTGCTAAATGGTCTTATTTTCATTCCCAAGCTCCTAGAGAAAGTCCCTTATAAGTTTCTCTAACTCCCTTGCTACTCTCACTGGAACTCTAAAGGTGGACAGAAAATAAACAGGTAGGTTAGCCAAGGTTGCTCTTATCAAGGTTATTCTTCCACCAATGGACAAGTCATTCCTCTTCTACATGGCCAACTTCTTTGTGAATATCTCCACCACTGGTTTCCAAAAGGCCTATGATCTGGGTTCCCTCCCAAGGGTAGTCCTAACTCCTAAGTATTCTAAAGGCCATTGTTTGATCTCACACCCTCGAGTCTT
Source organism: Nelumbo nucifera (assembly GCF_055504915.1). Lineage (NCBI taxonomy): Eukaryota > Viridiplantae > Streptophyta > Magnoliopsida > Proteales > Nelumbonaceae > Nelumbo > Nelumbo nucifera. The sequence continues at coordinate 197,699,951 of NC_142649.1, forward strand.
GGCTATCACTCTCAAGTTTTCATCTTCCAAAATTTTTCCTGCTATACAACTCTTTTCCCAATTAATCTTCAAACTGGAGGCCGATTCAAAAGAATTGATGATTTCTCGCAGATTTGATGTAGAATCTCAGTTGTCTCCCTTACAGAATAAAATGATATAATCTGCAAACTACAAATGTGTGATTGCGACCTCTGATCTTCCTACTCTCCATCTTCTAAACAGATTATTCTGATCGACTTTCAACAACATCCTACTTAGGACATCCGCAATTAAGGTGAATAGGTAGGTAGATAGGGGATCCCCTTGTTTCAACCCCCTATTTTCTGGAAAGTAATCTCTAGCCACACCATTAATCAGAATCGAATACTTTACGGAACTTGAGCATCCTTTCATCCACATCCTCCACCTCTGCCCCAACCCAATTTTCTCCATGATTTCCGGAAGGAAAGACCAATCCACAAAGTCATAGGCCTTTTCTATGTCTAACTTGCACACCAGGCCCTTCCCTTTCCTCCTCTTTTCTGCTACACATTTATAGGCTACCAAAATCCTGTCTACAATCTGTTTTCCTTTGACAAAGGCTCCTTAATGTTGTGACGTTACCAAGGATAGTGCCTTCTTTAGTCTCCCTTCTGGAACTTCTGCTATGGTTTGAAATCCTTTGGGAATTTTGCTTCCTTCTTCTTTGGGATTAGGGCAATGATAGTTGAGTTTATTTCTTGAGAGATTTCCCCTTCCAGATTGATTTCATTGAAAACTTCCAGTAAATCTCCTTTGAGCAAATCCCAGCACTCTTCATAAAAGGCCAAGGAGAATCCGTCTGGCCTAGGGGCCTTATATCTTCCATTGAAAAAATCGCCTCTCTTATCTCATCTAAAGTAAAGACATATTTAGAGCTGCTGCCAAAGCTTCAGGTACCTTATCTGACTGGAGATCCGGAAACAATGGGATCCTCTCCACTTGGCTCAGGCAAATGCTCTTAAATTCCATACTCATATTTGAATAATAGAAAAAAAGGGTTTGGATGCTGGTTGACACTCTAGTTGGATTTCATCAGGTGGATCCATACCCAATCTTTTCATACACTGGGGACTAATTATAGGTCAGATCCTAAGGTTGTATTTGTTTTGAGCGCAAAAGTAGACTGGCTTTAAATTTTGTACACAATTCATTCCCCCCCCTCCCCCCTCTTGTTTTACAAGTACTTCTACATCATTTTTTTTGGGGGTGGGGGTGGGGGTGGGGAAGGAGAGCTAAACTAGCTATAATTAGTTAAACTAATTAAGAAGGGCCTTTTCTTCTTCATGGGTTACAGGTTGCAGGGAACTAGCTAGAGGTTAACAGATGAAATAGAACTAAGTTCAGTTTATGGTAACACCAGCCGAGTGCTATTATGATCTCAGGGGAATTGGATGGTGGTGTAAGGAGAAGACTGTGTATGATAAGGGAAGAGTTAAGAAGGGGTCAGTTTCAGGGTTTAAGTTTAAGAAATACCAAGGCTTGACTATTTGCTCAGTAATCTGTAATGAGAGAACTAAAGTAATAGTAGGGGGAGGGGAAAAGAAATAAGAAGTGAGAGATAAGAAAGAGAACGAGTATTTCTAATTGAAATAATAGTGATGAAACCTCTGTTTTTCCAAGTGCAAGAATTTGGATTAGGAATGTCCCATCCAAATCAAGTTCAAAATTTCAATACAAAATGACCTGTATCGGGCATATTGTATCGTACTGGGAGCTCTTTGATATCCCAAATTAGGGGTGTTTTGGGTTTTGAGCACTTTCAGGGGGTAGGCATGCCTAAAACCGAGCCCCTGAAGCAATTTTAAAAGAAAAAACATAAAAGTTATTATCAAAACACCCAATACGCTTGTTCATTCGTATTAGGTGTATTGATACTTTGAACCTTGATCCAAACTATCTTTGTTTAGATGACAGCTTTAAACAAAATTTTAACTAAAGACAATCTAAGTAGAAGGGACATTGAAGTGAATGATGTAAAGTGTGTTATGTTCTGCAGAAATGAAGAAACAGTTGACCATCTCTTGCTGCACTGTGACTTTGCATATAGTTTATGGACTAAAATGGACTTATTTGGGGTTGAGATGTGTTGCCTAGGCAATATTGGGAGTTTCATGGAATATTGGGATTTAAACGGTTTGAGTAGAGGTGGCAAGTGGCATGGAGTATTATCCTGGCAGAGTATTCTGGGCAATATGGGGGCCTGGGGGGGAGAGGAATGCTCGGCTATTTGAAAGAAAGCAAAGCACAATGGAGGAACTATTAAGAGGGTGATGGGCAAGGTGTGTTCTTGGATGGAAAATCATAAAGCGTTTAAAGGAAGAAGATACAATACTTTTTTTTTTTATTGATAGGGACAATTTTTTTGTTAGTGTTCTTAATGGGTGAGATCTTGATGTTAAGTTACAATAGTTGTATGTATGGCCTTTGTACAAAGCCTCATTGTATAGGGGAATTTTGTATTTTCTGAATTATAAATGAATACTTTAGAAGAAGAAAGAGAAAGGCTAGTTCTAATTGAAATCTACACCAGCAAGGCTTTGGCATCACCACCGAAATGTGAAGGAATTAACACCTCCAGTTCCATATATATATATATATATGTATGTATGTATGTATGTATAAGTCAGACTCAAACCCAAGTTTTCATGCTTGTCCACCTAAGATTTTACCATTCATCAATCAATGGCTCCTAAAGTAATTACGTAAAGGTTACTGATAAAAAAAAGTAATTATGTAAAGGAATTCCTAAAGTGCTAATGACCCTTTGTTTTGATGAATTTAAGATAATGATCCTATTATCCATAAGTTCATAAAAAATCAGAAAGTCCATTATTTAGCTAATTACCTCCTGCATCGAAATCCAATTTATATCCTTTTTATGGCTGAAGTGTAGAAGAAGACACCAAATTCAACTTAGTGCTCATTAAAGAATTAGTAGTATATATTTTGGCCAATTGTCTGTGTCAAAATGTTGGAACAGTACAAGGGGCATTTTGTGCCTGAGGTGCAAGGTGAAAGGCAAGGCACGCCACATGCGCCTTTTTGAAGCAAGGTGGAAATATACAAAAAAAAGCTAAAAAATTTTAAAAAGTGCCAAAAAATAAAAGAAACAAAAAAATTAAAAAATGCAAAATGTTAAAAATATTAAACATAATATTAATTAAAAATATAAACTTAAATTTTAAAATAAATGTTTTAAATCTCAAAATTAAAATACATAAACATAACATGTAAAATATATTTAAAATGAAAATTTGAAAAATAAAATCAAGCATAACATATAAAGCATATTCAAGTATGTAAAACTCTCAATCTCTTTATTTTTTCCCAATCGTTACTTGAAATAGCTAATGTGATGTTAAACATTATGCATTCCTGATTTTATGGGCTGCTTTTGTACCAAGACCCTTGAGGCAAGCCCAAACAAGTCCATATTAGGGTCTTAAATTCTTAATCCCTATAAAAAAAGATTTTATAATTTTAATAGTCTTTTTAAAAATATATTTTATTAGGACGAATGAATGAGCAATATTAGCAAATATGGGGTTCTCTTTTCTCCGGTGAGTGAGCGAAGTGAGCGAACCAAAGCTCTAAAAACCCTATATTTGGTAATATTGCTCATTCACTCATCCTAGTAAAAGATATTTTTAAAGGACAATTAAAATTATGAAATCTTCTTTTTATAGGGATTAAGAATTTAAGACCCTGATATGGACTTGTTTGGGCTTGCCTTGAGGGGCTTGGTCTGAACTCTGAAGCACAAGGCATACCAGGTGTGTGCCTTTTGAAAGTGCTATGCTTGGGACCTAGGCGGTTTGTGCCTAGGTGCGCCTTTTAAATCACTATGTTGAAAGTGAATAAGTGATATGGTAGAGAATTTAAATGGTAGTGAATAAGTGCGCCTTTTAAATCCTGGATGCGTCGGTGGAACAAGTTTTAAATTTAAGGGCAATTCTGGCAAACTTTGAGCTGTTATCAGGTTACTCTCGCAAAAAGTGTGGTGATTGGAGTGGGAGCAGTTGAGGAGGAAGTGCTGTTGGACTGTGTTAATGCTTTTGAGTGCGGAATTGGAAAGCTTTCGTTCACATATTTGGGCATGCCAATAGGTGGGGCATCCAATTCTGATACCTTATGGAGACTGATAGTGGAGAGAGTAGAAAGAAGATTGGATGGGTGGAAGTCAAAGCATCTCTCATTGGGAGGGAGGATAACTCTAGTTAAAAGTGTCCTCTCTAGTCTTCTAACTTATTACTTGTCCCTGTTGAAAATTCCATCTCTGGTAGCCAAAAGAATAGAGAAGATTGGATGGGTGGGCATCCAATTCTGATACCTTATGGAGACCGATAGTGGAGAGAGTAGAAAGAAGATTGGATGGGTGGAAGTCAAAGCATCTCTCATTGGGAGGGAGGACAACTCTACTTAAAAGTGTCCTCTCTAGTCTTCTAACTTATTACTTGTCCCTGTTGAAAATTCCATCTCTGGTAGCCAAAAGAATAGAGAAGATACAAAGGGATTTTCTTTGGGAGGGATTGGGAAGGGGGAGGAGGAAAAACTCCATTTGGTGAGATGGAATAAGGTATGCAGACCACAGAAAGAGGGAGGGCTAGGGATTAGAAGGTTGAGAGTTTTCAACAGGGCTTTGCTGGGGAAATGGTTATGGAGGTTTGGGTTAGGGAGAGAGGAGGAATCCTTGTGGAAGAGGGTGGTGGTGGGGAAATATGGGGTGGTAAGGTTGGGTTGGGAACCTAGAGAAGTAAGGTCGTCATATGGGGTGAGTGTATGGAAGGGGATTATGAGTTTTAATGAGGAATTCAGAAGCCTAGTAAGCTTCTCAGCAGGAGATGGTTCAAGAATCAGGTTTTGGGAGGATGATTGAAGTGTGGTAGGCAAGTTGATGGAGTTGTGCCCAAGGTTGTATAAGCTGGCTGAGGCTGAAACTACTATTAGTAGCTGCTATGATAGAAGGGGAGATCAGTTGATATGGACAAAATTCAGACGGCCTCTGCTGGATAGAGAGAGGTGGAGTGCATAAATTTGTTGGGAAAATTAAATGAGGTGAAGATTTCTCCTCAGAGAAGGGATGAACTCTGGTGGAAGGAGTGCTCAAATGGCAAATTTTCAGTGAAGTCATGTTATCTAGCACTTTGCAGAAACAGTTTGAATTCAATCCAGTCAGGGAGTATGGGGAAATCCGGTTCCCCCAAGGGTAGAAGCATTTGCTTGGCTGCTGGTGATGGACAGTATTCTAACAATGGATCATATAACTCAAGAGGCTTCGGCATGGCGAATAGGTGCTGTCTTTGTTAGAAAGAAGAGAATGTCAGACATTTGTTTATCGGATGCAACATGCAAGTATACTGATTTCCTATGGAGACTGTTCACCAAGATGTTTGGGGCACCTGACTTTATGCCAAATTCTGCCTCAGAAATCTTTTCAACTTGGCCGAAGTTAAGAGGATCCAAGAAGGCTAAGGTAGTTTGGAGCTGCATACCCTTTGCAATATGTTGGAGCTTGTGGAAGGAGAGGAATAGAAGAATCTTTGAAGCCAAACTCTATAGCATGGATCGGATTGTGGCTGCTGTAAGCAAGTTGGTTGCTGATTGTGTTATGGTTCATCCAGAATTCAGACATATTGATAGAAAGGATCTGGGGGAAATTTAGGGAAGTGCTGGAATTTCAGATTGTAAGGGCCAATGATTCGTCACCCTCTGCTCGTATTTTCTTTTATTTTAATAAAATCTTCGTTTTTTACCTATCAAAAAAAAAAAAAGAGAATTCAGCTTGACTGCTTGACAAATGCTAAAAGAATGTGATTTGTGAACTCATCATTGTAATTAGATAATGTAGGAGACAAGAATATCTTTTAGCTCTCATTATCTCACATTGAATCTTATATTTTAAGTTATTTTTATTTCTCGTCATTAAATTCAACTAATTAGATCCATGAAGGCATGGGCACTAATTTTAATAATATAGAATCTATATCTTTAAAGCTAACCAATAAATGAGACCGTTTTTTAGATGGCTGGTAAGCAGTTCAACCATTTAGGCCAAATAGTTGAACCTATGATTGTCACAATTATGAGGTAACAAAAACATGCAAGATCTAGAAACTTACTTTAGGTGAAGACTAAAGATAGAGCTCTTAGTACATACATAGCAAATCATTCATGTATGATCCAATGGAAGATAAACATTTAAGCAGTCTGACATTTATCCAGAATGGGTACTCTACCAATATAGAAGCAGCCATGCAATATTGGTAAAACACCTAAATACCTTTTTTTTTAATGAATGAAGAGATTTTATTAAAGGGAGATCAAGATGATACGTCAAAATACCCTAAATACCTTGTGACATTCTTTTGACTACATTAGTAAAATTCTTGGAATTACTTTAACTATGGACCATAGGTAAGAGTTTTGAATGGCTAATGTAGATCCACGACATGTGGAGGTTGAGGATGATTCCCAGATTGTTATTGGTTGCTTCAGTGTTGGCTATGTTTTCCATATGTTAAGAAGCAGGCACTTTGGTGTCTAGAGGTAAGATATTGTTTACAAGGATTTTGATTTCCCCAAGTTCTTCAGTAGATGGCTTACAGGCTTATTAGAAGGTGTAGGGTTGTATTTTTGATAAGTTTCGTTTTATGATACTATAAAAAGGGAAAGCCCCAGGCCCCCAAAATACAAGAAACTTTACATAGTGAGTAAAAGTAATGTATAGTATATGTACATTTGTAATCCTGCCCCCGTATACAGCTTGTCTCTACATGTCAGAAGAGGAATTACACAGAATATCCTCCCAGTTAATCCTGAAATGACCATATAAAAAGCCTTTAAAGCCATTAAGGACGAGGACCCTTTAACATTCTATCTTTCCAGTGAGTTTCATTTGCCGCCATCTTGCTTAAATAATACAGGAGTTCATTTCTTTCAAATGCTTTGGCACAGTGTGAAACCCTTTCTCTCTTGAACAACCATAGGAACCGAGACCATATTTCACAAGCAACTGGGCAGTGTAATAATACTTAATAATCAGGGGACCCGGGGCCAATTCTTCATCAACCACACATAAGCTGCATCTATTATCCATATCTCTAACCAGAGAAATAAGGTGATTGATACTAATAATATTGCCCAAGGTTGCAGTCCACATAAAAAGCTCACCTTGGAAAAGCAGGGTTACGTTGGGGAGCATTCCCTACAGGATAAGGTATCATTAGCTATTAAGCTTATATTTGTTGAGTTACTGTCAAAGCTTCCAACAAGAGCAAGAGGGGTAGAGGATGAGGTTGGGGGGGGGGGTCTCCATGAGGTAAGTCTTGGTTCCTTATTTTGAGTCAATTAATAGTTCTTTTTTAGGGGGTTTTGGGTATGGTGTCACTAATTTTTGCGATGTGGAATGAATTAGGGCCTTGATGGGCAGAAGGTTGAGATTTTTCTGTATAGTGACAGGTGTGGAAAAGACGGGAGGGGGCTCTGCATGAGGTAAGTCTTGGTTCCTTATTTTGAGTCAATTAATAGTTCTTTTTTAGGGGGTTTTTGGGTATGGTGTCACTAATTTTTGCAATGTGGAATGAATTAGGGCCTTAATGGGCAGAAGGTTGAGATTTTTCTGTATAGTGGCCGGTGTGGAAAAGACAGGGTAGGGATAACATGAGGATAATACCAGTTACAAAGTAGTTGCTGGTCATAAGGTAAAAAAAAAACGTAGTTGCTGGTCATGTGGTATGGTCTTTGTGCCTGAGACATCAGTCACATCATTTGAACAATTGTAAGATGATTCTCTAGTGCTCTTGCTTGAAAGTGGGAGAAGAAGATGCAAAGGCTTTGGAAGGTTAACAAGGGTGGTGCTTTCTGGTCAAATCATTTTATGGTTCCTTTTTTACTCCTGCAGACTTTTCCATTGAATTGGCTGTGGGGAGATGTGCATGTGCACTCCCAGGTAATCTTCTTTCATGTGGATCACCACCTTGGGTAAGATTTTAACTATTTAATAACTTGATTTCAAGGGCCAGGACTATTGACCACATTTGCTACCTATGTGGTATTGAAAAAGAGATTGTCCCTAAGGCCTAAGCTCCTAATCCATGGTCAAGGTTGTTCCTGAAATATGGCTTCATTTTCTGTTACTATTTGGGTGAAATTGTGTGACACCTCAAGATTTACCTAAGCTTATTTCGTCTTGGCTGACCATGAAATGGGTAGTCCATGAAATAAGGTTTAATTCTGCTTGATTCTTAGGGATTTTTAAAGCTTTTCCTTCAACCACTTTCGGCGTCAACAGGAGGTTTTGATTTCAATTCAACTTTTGATTTATAAAGGGGGTATACTGTATATGTGTATATTTTGTATGTGGTTCTAAAATCTAACTATTAGGTGTATTTACTTCCTGCGCGCATCAGCAGCCTATTATGTTGCATAAAAAATGTAGCTGTTGAAGGAATGAATTCTTTTTTCTTGCATTTATTAATTGAAGAATGTTGCAAGGAGCTCTTGCTAAGAAAGTTGTTATTGCAAGAGTTCTCAACTAACTACTGATCATAAAAAAGGTTCTCAGACCTTTCCTCTATTAAGTGTTTCATGGAGATATCCTGTAAGGCTGTAACTAGTATAGCAGACATTCAGTGCTCTTGAATGATCCCGGGCCTTTTCTATGGCTTCATCCTGTTGCATATCACCATAACATTTCTCTTATGCTTTTATTTGTGCCTCTATTCTTAGAAACAGTATTTTTATTAGTTTGCAGCATGTGAGTTTCACGTGGCTTAGATAAGGGGGATATAAATGGGAACTTTGCACAAGTTTGACTTTTTCTTAGGCTCAGTTTGGTTGCAGTGCAATTTTCATTTGCATCAGTATAAATGCATGGGAGTGCAAATAGGCTGTGTAAGTTCTGATTTACTTTTTTCTTCAGATTTGACTGTCTGTTTGTCTGTAAAAAGTAACATGATATCTCTACCTTATATGCAAGAGAATGGAGGTCAGGGGAGGGTTATTTGTTTAGGAGTGAGGTGGATGTCCCCACTCCACACTTTATATGAGAGAGAATTGAGGTAGGTGGAAGGTGGTTTGCACTGCAAATGAGACAAAAAGTACGTAATCATAGTTACAAACGAATGGATAGAAAACTGAACTGGGTGCAAAATTTGCATCTGATTCAGATTCGTGTTGCAGTCTTGTTGTTTATTGATTTCTTTGTTTTAACCAAAGAAGTGCCTTTCCCATTGATCATAAGATTGCAGCCAACTGATGTGCTGTTTTTAACTCACTACCAAGTAGTAGGATATTTGGACCAGGTTGTTAAAATGACTTTCAAATATGCAATAGTGGTTATTATACAGTTACAACAATTGTTTCCTGTTGTACAAGACAGAAGATTTACCTGACTCTTTATTCTGCTTGCGTAGGGTGTTGTGATTGTGGCCTGTACGCTGTAAATACGAGGCAGGCTGTTGTTTCTTGGGGGGGGGGGGTCACTGAGGTGTCTTATCTACAAATGTTAGGCGTGGAAGTGGTTGTTACGTCTTGGATGGTGTTGGCTTGCCCCACGAGAAAGCATTTCTGTTTGTGCAAGTTTCTTTTGTTTTTTTCTTTTCCATATTTTAAACTTTCCTACTGTTTTTAGTTGTGGATGTTTCAGGTGGAACCACACCCTCTTCTTTATCCTCTGAAATTGTAAAATCAATGATTGTTGAATTCACATTTCCCTGTCCAAAATTTGTTATGCGACAATCTACCAAAGCATGGAAGACGTACAAACTAGGTTTCTTGAATAGTACCAGCTCTGTATTTTACCATTAACCCAACTTTATTATGGTTGATGAATTAAAGAGATTTTAGAGTCTTTCCTTGGAAAATTGGATATTTGTTTATTCACATAAAAACGGTTTAAGAAGACATTTCCAGGAGCAACAGCAAAGTTTTGTTTGGAACCAATGCTTTAGGAAACATTTTTAACATTGGTACCTATTATTCAGTGCTACGTCATGTCCTTGTTGGCAGTAATGAGCTGTAGCTTCAGGAAATGCCAAATTTGGTGTTGATTCAAGTCATGCCTTTCCGATTTTTAAGATGTGGTTTTGAGCAACAATTCTAAACAAACAGGCATTTTCTAGAACACCATTTTTTTCGACGTGGCGCTAATGTATTGCTGTTTTCTGGAGTAATGGCATCGATGCCAAACAGACATTAAAAACGTAACAATCTTCTCGTGGTTGAGGTCATAGTTACCTAATTCGTTTAGAACAACAGCCAGAAGAGTACCATAAGCGTCTTTTTGGAATGGGGGGGCTGATTTTCGCTAGGTGGTAGGCCTTGGCCTAATGTGTTTTGATCGGTTTTTAAGTTAGTTGGATAAAAGAGAGTTATAGTTACACGCCTACACTTTTGTCGTCGCCTACCTACAATGTCCTCCCTCTCGCTAGAGAATAATATTAATACTAATTAATCACTAGGAAGAAAAGGTGACATGGACCCCAAACCGATAGTTTTGACCAAGCAATGCTCCTATCATCTATCTCACCTAATTTAGAAACTAGTTTATATGAGTATATAGAACATAGTTGCATTTCATCATTTATTAATCCTCCACTAATATAATTTTACTTTTATATGTACAATTAAGAGAGTAATGACAAGAACGTGAAGCCCATAATTGTTTTTGGGTAGGAACTAAGGAGGCCAACCCAAGCTTTAAACTTCTCTATCAGTGTTTCTGGTACAAGTATTCTCCCCACTAATTGTTTTTGTTGCCCCTGTTGTATATTTTATTTATCATGACCATGACCATGGCCTTTTCTACTGCATCTTCGGTACAAAAAAATGGACAATTCAACTGATACTGATAGACCCAACTCATTTTATCACATGCATTGCATTCTCAACAATTAATATGTTAGTTAGTTTAGTAATCAATAATTAATATTTCATTTGGATTCATCATCTAGGATTCCCCATGAGAGCGGGGCCCTGATTGAATGGTTCACTTCTGAATTAGATTCCAAGAAAGTAGAGAGCAAATTTTAATTAAAAAAGCTAAATTATTTACCAGGATGTTTTTCATACTACCTCTTACGTGAGAGGTAGGAAAAGGAGGAGGGTGTTATACTCTTATCCATCCACCATGTATGTAAAGATGTAACAGTGTAGTTGTAAAGTCAGTAAAAGTCTGAGGAAAGCTGGGGACTGTGGAGGGAAGTGAACGGACGATTGGGATTGAATCATTGAATATCCACATTGTACGTTGGTACGTTGTATTAATATTTATGGGTAGAAAACTAGTGGAACTGCCAATTGCCAAGAGTCTATATTACTTATGTATTTGTTATCTCTGTAGCTCCACCAGTCAGCATCTACTTGTATACTACAATTACCATATAAATTGTCAAATGCAAGAGCCTTTTGAGACAGACAGACAGAGATGCGATAATGGCGAATGTAAAAAAGCAAGCTCTGAGATTTGCGGAGAACTTGACGCTTCCTCCTGTAAGTTCAAAATAAATCTTAGTTTCATCATCATCATCTTCTATTTTCTCATTGTCCTTCACTATCATCATTATCTTCTTCTTTTTCTACTTTCTCTCTCTGTCGAACGCACGCGAATATAGAGTAAGAAGAATTTTTTAGCTTGATAGATATTTCAGAGATTCTAGAAGAAACAAAACAAAACAAATTGTTCTCCATTTAGAATTTGTTTCCCTTGGCTCGATCTTGGAAACCTTTGTTGTAAAACTAGTAGCAATCAAAATGACATAACTTGACTCACTTGAAACAGAACTCTGTCCCAAGTTTAAACAATTTACAATTTAGCTGGCGCCTCACAGTCATCTGAACATACACAGCGTTTCCAACCCATAAGATTTTTGTTTCTCTGGATTAGTGGAAGTGGCGATTCTTGACCCACACATGCATGTTTGGTTAATGTTAATAATATAGCTCATTAAATTTCGATCGCACTGTGGTTGCAGTTTCAGGTGGTTGTGATGAATGCTAACATGGGCTGCACCCATTGTCGCCAACGAGTCACCCAAGTTATTTCCAAGATGAACGGTAAGAGCATTACATACCCACCCCATAATCTGATGTTGTTGACAAGTTCCATCCGTGTCCATGTGGAGAGAGAGAGAGAGAGAGAGAGAGAGAGAGAGGTCGGAAGAGAGATTGACGCTTGTCTACTACAGCTACAGCTGATAACGCACCTAAGCTTTTCTTATTGTTTGTGGTTGGGTTTGTGCAGGATTGGTGGAGTATGTTATAGATGTAAGCAATAAACAAGTAATCATGAAGGGGCCCCTGCTGGATTCCAATCCATCGGAAAGAATGATGTTTCTAGACTTTCCCACCAAATCCAAGAACAAATTCTCATTTTCTCTCTGCGTCTTTTGTTCAACTTGTTCTACTCCATAGTTCCACCTCTCTCTCTCTCTCTCTCTCTCTCTCTCATTTTCTCTCTGTTGAATTATTTTTATATTAGAATCAGCAACATCTACCACCCCGTTGACTTTATTTTAAACTGTTTTGATTTTATTTTTAAGGGGTAATTACTTAAATATATCCTGTCAAATTGTTTTTACCTTAATAGGTTAAACAACAGAAATGCCCTTGATTATTCTTCAATATTTCTTCGAAATGCTATTGTTAAAGGCTCTCTCTGCTAAGTTGATAGATAATATAGAGGGTCTTTTTTTTTTTTTTTTTGGTAGAGATAATATAAGGGTGTCAAGCATTCGCCGAGTTGATGCTGTAAGGTATTATATCCCATTGCCAACCTATTTAGCCATGGTCATGTGGGAGTGGATTCAAAAATTTGGTAGTTTCAATGAACCTTCCGTCAGATCCTCATCTCCCACATACACCCATGACTCATCCTTTGTACCCTCGCTCTGCTTTCTGAAGCGGCAAGTTTTGCTAAAGTGGTTAATGCATACTCCTTTGCATCGTCACTTTGCTCGGGCAGTTCGGTTTTTTGTATTCATGGAAATCTCCATTCTGATCTGGTGTCTCATCAGTCTATGGCTTCCTGGGTTTCCTCCTGGTTTAGTCATAGCTTTTCCATGGAGGCTCAGGAGACTAGCCTTATTTCTTTATAGGCAATTACCAGCTGCTGGCACATTTGGAAACGCAGGAATGAATTAGTTTTCACCAGCTCGGACTCATCCTTAGATAATGGGAAGATTGTCAAGGTTGGAGCTCCCCTCCTCCTAAATTCCCAGGCAGAAACTCCTCACACTCCAGTGGGTGTCCTGAAATTGAATTCAGATGCAGCATTTATGGCCTCAAGGAATAGAGGCGCCTTTGGATGTATTTTCAGATCTGAGTTGGCTTCCCTTGTAAGGGCAGTAGGTGGTGGTTCCTTTCTGTGCTCCTCAATAGGCTTTGGAAGCGGAAGCTGTGGCTCTGAGAGCAGGTTTGGCAGAAGCAGTGGCTTGTGGCTTCTCATGGTTTCAGGTGGAGTCGGATTCGGGAGTTTTGATTTCTATGATCAAGATTCCTCTTTTTTTTTTTGCTTCCTTCCAGTACTGCTTTCCATCATCTCAGACATTTTGGAGCTTGCTGGAAGACGTGAAGTCAGCTCGTTCAAGTGGATTTCACAAAAAATAATGGGGTTGCAAATTTGTTAGCCAAAAAAAAGCCATACTAAGCCCAGTTCCTTTAATTATTTTGAGGTTCCTCCCGCTTAGTTGTCCTCAGGCGTTATACAGAGACTGTAATACCTTTTTGTCTTCTTCAAGTAATGAATATTGATGATCTTTTACCACAAAAAAAAGTTAGAAGGTGCAAAAAAGAAAGCTAATGTTATTGTTCCACTCTTTTTGAAGAAAAAAAAACTCTTTTTTTGTGTTGAAATAGGCCATTATAATTTTCACGTTGATAAGAACTAAACTAAGCTCTACAATGTTAAATATATACCAGCATACAAGTGGTATAATGAAGGTTTAAAGTATCGAAAATATAATTTTAAGAGATATATCGTGCTATGCTTTAGATATATGTGGATATAAATTAAGATACACTAAGAAACTAAAATAAATATAAAAAATATATTAATAACAAGAAATAGGAGTTTTAGATGAATATAAATAAATTATTTACATATAAAAATAATATATATACTTAATGGTTTATATAAAATGTGAAATGTTGGGTGAAAATTGATAATTGTTGAAAAGAACTAAAACATATGTATTTATACCTTAATTCTCATAAAATCAATATATCTAACTACATTTTCTTATTTACCTATTATTTTTCTTATAATCCATATTAACCAATATGGTTCGATATGTATTGACACAATCGGACAACACGCATATTTAACCCCGTAGGAGATGACATGATTTGAACTCAAGTCACCAAGTGCCCAAGACTTAAATGCACCCTTAACCACTAAGACACTTTTCATTTTATAATAAAAAATGAAATAAATTAACTTTTATTTATTAACTTTAATGTCTACATGCAATCCAAATAAATAATATATCTTTATATTCAACAACCCCAACTACAAATTAAAAAGAATAATATTCAAAGTTAGTATTTTATAAATTAATAGATTAAATAATCTATCAAATCCATATTTATATCAAAAAATGATTTTCAAACTCAAGAAATTTATACAAATAAAAATATTAATAATAGAATAATTATTTTACTACTTAAAATTTATAATGTGCACATGATATGTATCTTAAAATTTGTATGAAATATTAATTTATATTTTATTTTTATTAAATAATAATATATTTTTTATTTACAAAACATTCAAGAATATTTTATAAATTGAATCTATCAAATCCACAAATGTACATTTATACAAAAAATGATTTTATATTTTAGATAATTTAAAGAAATAAATAAAAATACATTTATATAAAAGATGTATTGAAATTTCAAAGATACATTCATATGAAATTTTAAAACATTTGATATATTTTAAGTTAAGATTATATATATTTTGAAATTATTAATTGATATTTTAGTTTACATTTTATAATAACATATTTATTGTTTACAAAAATAAAAATATTGTTTACCAAACACTTGAGAATTAAATTTTTAGTCAACCTTTTTGTTAATTTTAATAATTCAAATATAATAGTTGCATGCATTTTGTACCTTGAATAAAATAGTAATATCTTTGTGCATGTATTAATTTGTAAAAATGTATATAATATATGCCTTGGACTCTTGATTGATGTATTATTAATAAAATTGAAATTAAATTGTAAAAATGTATATGTAATGTATTTCTTCATATATACCATTAAAAGTATATATTTAATATGTATTTGTGCATTATTTGTGGTTATGTTGAAATTAAATTTAGTATTATTAGTATTTTTATAGAACGTGTAGGCATTTTCCTAGAGTATCCAAGTGTTTTTCATATTTTTTGTCCATATCTATGAGTTTCCAAATTTTCATTCCCTTCAATCCATGTTAGTTGGAGTGCCAACAAGGTGGCACATGATGTGGGGACCTGGCAATTAGGTTGGGTCAAGACACTACATGTTGAATTTCTAGTTAGGTCGGAAAAGTGTTAGACCCTAACCCTAAATGTTCGGGTTACGATTGACCCATGTGTTAATTCGAGTCATCCCTAAAAAGAACATAAATTTAAAATTTAAAGAAAAAAAATACATGAAAATACCAAATTAAAGGAATTAACCTTAAAATTCCAAACATAAAATAAAAAACTTGAGCATTCAACAACTCAAATAGTAAAAGATAAATAATAAAGATCAAAAAGTGAAAATTTATAACAATACATAAATAGTCCCAATTAGACCTAACAATCGGGTCAATAGGTTGATCAATGACTTAACCTAGTTTTTTTGGGTTGGGCCATTCTCAAATCCAGGAAGCTGAATATGAGACCCTAACTCTTTTTTTTTTTCTTTTTTCTTTTTTGGGTTGAGTCAACTTTTTGCGAGGCTAGGTGAAACATATTGACATGATAGTTTAGGCTTTTCAATCTCTACTCATTTTGTTTTACTTGGTTGGATCATGTCTTGCCTTTTGATTGATTATTATGATTTGATGTACCCGTGGTAATTTGTTTGTGAATAAAGTTTTGATTACCAAAAACAAGGATTAAAATATCAACATGATACAAAGCGTATTGTATTGGTATGATATACATCTAGTCATGCGTATCGATAAGATATAGGTTAATATCAGTGTGTATCACACTATATTGATTGATACGGACTGGTACGTGCTGAAACACACTGATACGCACACATCTCTTATTTAAAAAATGCATTTGCTAAGATTCAAACTTAAGTCCAAAAACCTGCACCACTATGCGACTAACGTCTTGAGCCACTACGTCATCATGCAACTAGGGATGGCCACGAGCTGAGCTTCTCATGAGCTATTCGAGCTTGGCTCATGAAAAGCTCAGCTCGACTCGATTTAAATTGAGTTTCGAGCTCAAGCCCAGTGAAGCTTGGCTGGTGAGGTTGGCGAGCCTAGTATAATAAATAAATAATTTTTTATTATATACATACATATACATATACATATATATAATAAATAATTTTATTATATATAATAATTTTATTTTTTATGTATAATAGTAAATAATTTTTATAATTCTTATTTTTTGTATGTAAAATAAAAACATTTTTGTATGTATATATATTTTTTATTTTTATATGTATCATAATAAATAATTTTTATAATTCTTAATTTTTTGTATGTAAAATCAAAAAATATTTTTATATGTATAATTTTTATTTTTTAGAAAAAACTTGGATTGCAGTCGAGCTTGAACTTGCAAGCTTTGAACTGAGCCGAGCTTGATCTCGAGTCTCTAGCTTGAATCGAGCTTGAGCCTAACACAATTTTAGTTAGCCACACTTGAATAGCCAAGTATTCGGCTCGGTTTGGCTCGAATCCACCTCTACATGCAACTTGTGATATCAAGTAAAATAAAATAACTATTATTAACTTTATTATTTAGATGCATCCTAAATAAATAATATATGTTTATGTTCAAAAAGAAAAACTTAAAATAAAAAAATAACATTAAAAATTAGTATTTTATAAACATTAATGAACTAAACAATCTATCAAATTTACATTTATATAAATTTTTTTCTTACTCTCAATAAATTTATACAAATAAAAACATTAATAATAGAATAATTATTTTAGTATTTAAAATTCCTAAATTTGTACATTATATGTATCTTCGAATTTTAATATATTTTTTATAAATTATTCATTGATATTTTAATTTAGACTAGAAAGTAACATAATTATTATTTATAAAAATAAAAAATTTTGTTTACAAAATATTCAAGAATATAATATTAAATTGAATTTATCAAATCCACTAATTTAAATTTATATAAAAATGATTTTTTATTGAAGAAAATTTATAGAAAAAATGTTAATAATGGAATCGTTAATTAAGTAATTAAAAATTATCAATTTCATATGATATGTATCTTCAAAATTTTAATAATTTTTATATATTTTCAGTTGAGATTGAAGTAAAAATATCATAATAATACATGTAGAAAAATTATGAATTTGATATGATAATAATTTTGATATTATAAAACATTTTAAAATTTAATATTTAATTGACTGTTTTGTTAATGTTGAAAAGTAAAAATAGAAAGTAATTGCTATGATAATTAAAATATAATAATTGCATATGTTTTGTGTCTTGTGTTTACATAATTTAATATAATAATGGTTTTGTGCATGTTTTATTTTGTAAAAACTATATAATATGAGTCTTGGACTCTTGATCGATAGATTATCAACAAAATCGTATGATATTTATGTATCTTGTTATATTAATAATATATTTCTTTATTCTTAAAATATACATTTTTATGTATTTATACTTTATTTGTGGCTATTTTGACTTTTAAAGTTAGTGTAATTGATGTGTTTATGAAATTTGTATTATTTTCCTAATGTATCTGATGTAACCGTTTCCGGTCACGTACCATTTTTTGTGATGTATAAATTTTTTTGGCTAAGTACCTCGTTATTTGACCCAGTGGTGACGTGCCTTGGTGACGAGCTACTTGGTGGCGAACTCCTTGGTGGAGAACTGCCCAGTGGCGAGCTCCCTGGTGGCGAACTGCTTGGTGGTGAGCTCCCTGGTGGCGAACTGCCTGGTGGCGATCTCCCTAGTGGAGCTACTTGGTGGCGGACTGCCTGGTGGCGAACTGCCTGGTGGTGAGCTCCCTGGTGGCGAACTGCCTAGTGGCGAGCTCCCTGGTGGCGAACTCCCTGGTGGACTCGTCATTTGACCTGCTCCTAGGCGGCCTGCAACTCAGAGGATGGTGGAGCTCCCTGGTGCAGCGCAACCCGACTACCCTCTACGTGAGGTGATTTCCTCTCTTTTGTAGGCGGCAGGAGCTGAGGGACCTGCGAGAACTGAATCAGTGGACCCAGGGGTATTTTCCCGGCGGGGACTCTCTGATGCCTAAGTTAGCATTCTGATGACAGAGAGCTTGGAGAGAAATGAGAGAGCTAGAGAGCAGGGGTTACCATCCTTTTTTGCCCCCTCTTGGCTTTGGGGGTCGGAGTCCTTATATAGTGGTGTCCTCGCGGGTTAGGTGGGTGAAAAGCCTTCAAACGGTAAGACTCGTCATATCCCGTCAGAACCGGGGTACGGTGGTGAACTCCTCGAGGTTGTCAGGCTGGCGCTTGTGTCAGGCGGCCAGGTCGGTGCCTGGGCCAGGTTGTCAGGTCGGCGCCTGTGTCAGTCGGCGGGTCGGTGTCTAGGCCAGGCTGTCAGGTCGACGCCTGTGTCAGTCGGCGAGTCGGTGTCTGGGCCAGGTTGTCAGGTCGGCGCCTGTTTCAGTCGGCAAGTCGGTGTCTGGGCCAGGTTGTCAGGCCGGCGCCTGTGTCAGTCGGCGGGTCGGTGTCTGGGCCAGGTTGTCAAGTAGGAGATATTCCTGCGATACGCCAAACTACTCTTTTGTACCGAGCTTCCCTACAAGTGGCGAGCTGCCCGGGGGAGCTATGCCGAGCTGCTTGTGGCGAGCTTTGCCGAGTTGCCTGGCTCCTTGGTGGCAAGCTCCTTGGAGAGCTGCCTAGCTCCTTGGCGAGCTCTTTGGTGAGCTACTGAGCTCCTTGGCGAGCTCCTTGGTGAGCTACCGAGCTCGCGGGGTATGCCATTATGGTTCATCGGTGGGCGTCTTATGGGTTGCCAGGTCGGCCAGGTCGGATCATGTGCCAGGCTGATCCAGCCAGGTCGCACGCAGGTCGTGCAGGCCGCGCCAGGTCACACACAGGCCGCGCCAGATCGCGTGCAGGCCGCCCGTAGGCCACGTGCAGGTCACGCCAGGCCGGTTAGACCGGTGCCCGGGTGGGACACCAACTTGGTAAGTTGTTGCCTGGGTGTTTGCCTAGTTGTCACGAGGTGCCACATGTCACAATTTCATTGGAGGGCCAAATCTGCCCTCATCAGTATCCATGTGTTTTCAAAGCATATCCGTGTCTATATCCAAACTATTACAATACTTTAATCCTTGACCAAAAAGGGGTAAATTCTATATTACTACCTTGTACTTTGGGGGTTAGTGCCTTAGTGGCAATCACCCCCTAAGCTTTCATTTGCTGCAAAAGCCCCCTAAACTTTTCGATTCCAATAAAGATCCCTTCCCTTACCATTTCATTTCATCAGTTAACTTGAAGATGAATCTCATGTGACCGACTATTTAAACTTTTCTAAATTCTCAAACTATCCTATTTTACAATCATTTTTAGCATTTTTATTTTAATTTCTATTTATTACTAGTTTAGTTGATATTAATTGCATGTTATGTTTGTTGCCATTTTAATTATTCAAAAAAGTTTCTTTTTGTTTTTTTTTTTTGCAATTTCCATTTTCAAGAGGTTATTTGCCATTACTCCCTAGTACAGGGTTGTAAACTGTAATTTACCCAGAAAAGGCTAATATGAAAGATGTCTAATGCTTTGGAATGTTTAATCAAACCAAACAATAAAATCAGAGAAAGATGTATTTTTTTTCTCCCTTTGGGCTCAGTTTGGAAAGAGTACTTATACAGATTTGTATAGTATTGCAAAGATGAAAGGAGGATTGTATATACACTTATCCAGCATATAACTTTGCATAGACCGTTGGAAAGGAGTTTGGATTTTTTTTTTTCCATGGCTATCAGCCAATTCAAATTGGAAGTTAGTTCATTTGACATAACTTTGCATAGACCATTGAGAACGAATCTGAATCTGCTGACTCTAACACATTGCTGGTAACATTCACCCAGCCACGTATATATGGAATCAACGATATTGATGAGCGTAGATGAATGTGACCAACAATGTGTTCTGGTCAACAGATCCGAACTCCATGTGTCATGTTCAGAAAAGTTTCTAACGGACTTTGTATGCAACAGCCTAAGGGTCTGTTTGATTTTACAGTTGGAATCAAAGTCCCTCTGAATTGAAATCGAAATGATCTATTCTCATTGATTCAGATTGGAATCAGTAAGGGAATTGAAAATTGGAACCATTCCGATTACAATTCCTGAGCCCTATTCCCACGAACCAAACGTGCCATAAGTTTTTATGGTACTTTCGTTCTCTTTCTCATTCGTATCATTTGTAAGGGATAATGGATTGATGGGATATTGGTTCTGCGACCCCCAAAAGTGAAAATTTCTTTTCTTCAGAAGCCTGGTTTCTACTTCATTAACAATTTAACATTTGTACTAGAAAAACCTTTTTACAATTTCTTCTAATTAATCTACTTTCCCCTATACCCAACATTTGAAATTTGAAATCTTCTCAACCGGAGTTACTCCCAGAAATTAGTCGATCTTAACTTGCAAGACGACCTTCCTCTCCTCTTCCTTCACCTTCGGAACAATAACCTTGAGAACACCATTCTTCATCTCCGCCTTAATCTGATCAATCTTGTACAGCTTCTCAGGCAGATCGATCCTGCTACTGTACCTTCGCCCGCTCTTCTCCTCGTCAGATTCTTTTTCCCCTTCTCCCTTGATGATCAGAGTGTTCTGCTCCACAGACACCTTCACGTTTTCCTTCCCCAGCCCTGGCATGTCCATCCTCAGATACAGAGCATTCTCATCTTCCTTCACGTCCCATCCTCTCCTCGTTCCAGCTCCCATCCCCCTCGATGCAGCCAGGAATGGGTTCTCCATGAACTGGTCCATCAGATTAAGCACCTGGCTCAAGCTCTTTGTTGAAGAGAAAGGATCGAGCACGTCTGCCAATCAAATTGAAATAAAACATGGTGAGAAACCAAAAAGATTTACAGGGTCATCGAACCAAGTATGAATCACAAGTCAAAAAACTGGAAACTAAACAGGATAAACGATCAATGACTTATACAACTACCTGAGAAGAGATTAGGAACGTAATCACGACGGCGAGAGACAGGCTGGTCGGAGCGGCGACTGACATCAACACCATGCTCGTCATCATCATAGTCAAGCATCTGAGCCTTAGTATTGAAAGAGCGCACTGCGGGTGGAACAACCGTGACAGAACGGACTGGGTTGAGGAACTTGTTGAGGAGGCTTGGAGTAGCGGCTCTCCTTAATGCAATTGCGGAAGCCATTGGAGAATGCTAGTTTCGGGTATCGAACCGGAACGGAGTCAGCGAGAAAGAGAGACTGTATTAGTGAAGTCGTTAGGGATTTATTTCGATAATCTTGTCTGAAATTAATGGCGGAAGGGAAGTGTTTTATAAAGATGGCTTGTGGAAGGGAAGGAAAAAGAAGTGCGTAGAAGCTTCGAGAGCAGAGAAAGCTGTAGAAGGTTCTAGACTAAAATACAGAGATAAGCAGAGAGTGGGAGATTGGTTCATCGTGGTCGTGACGAGTTCGAATCTGCTCCTGAGGAGGCGCGCCTCACACCGATCTCAGGAATAAATTTTATAATTACGGAGATGTTTCAGATGCACGGATGAAATGTGCTGCGAGATTAGTGTGTGGCGCGCTATGTGAGCAGCAGATCTGAATTCGGTCGTGACTCGTGAAGTGAAGAGAACAAAACTTACGTTAAGAAAAAGAAGGTTTTAAGGCTTTAAGCTTATGCCTCATGCTCACGGTGTCAAACATCCAAAAATATCCAATTTGAAAAATATTTGGATGATGAATCACTGAAAACAGAACGCTTTTATTTTATATGATAGAGTAAACCAAATTAAAGATACAAATTCAAAACATGAGCCCTTAAAACCCATCAAGGCCTAACTGAAGTTGGACTTGGGCCTAAGCCCAACTTCTCAAGCAAGCTCTCTGATGGGCCTAACTGAAATTGGACTTGGGCTTCAGGCTTTAGGTCTCTCAGCAGAGTTTGGGCTAACCGATTCCCTTCACGTACCAACTAGTCACTTATCTCTTGATTGTAAAGTCAATTAGATTATTTTTATACCCTTACCTCACTCAGCATGTGTTTGAAACTGTAGACATTTATTGACTAAACGTTTTGTATTTGATTTATTTGAAAAACTGAGAAAAGTAATGATGAATCTGTTTATTGACACTTGGGTGCCACATCAACAAAACAATGAATAAACACCTATCCGTTAGGGGAAGTGCTAAAATGAAGTTTCCCCTAATGGTAGGCACGCACATAAACCGAAGTCTATTTTTGCAAGTCCCTATGTGTATGAATTCACTTAATGGGGGAAATGCTGAAGTGGCACCTATGTGACAACGTTTATTCAATAAATGCCAATGATTCCAAACACACGCTCAATCCCTGGTCTACATTAATAATAGACCGGTGAATAATGTTTTAAAGACTGACCCGGAACTGAAACCGCTTTGGCCACCATTTTGACTGTTTGGTTCGAATGTATAATCCATTTCAATTAAAAAAAATAATTAACATAAAAACGGTCAAAAACTATTATCTAGGTCGAATGAATCGACAATTCAACCACCCAAATTAACAGTTGCTGACCAAATCAATGGTTTTTGACGAAAAAACAAATTAAGGATGAAAATGAATTGATTGTCTATACAGTTTCTAGGCCGAATGGCCTGATCGTCAGGATCAATGATGGTTCGAAAACCATGCCAGTGGTGATGAAATTTCTTTTCAAACTAAACTTTAGATGACTAATATATATTTATGAGGATAATAACCAACACATGGTGGTGTATACGGGTGATTTGGATTAAGGATAAAATGTCTAGCCGATTGAGAGGGCCCTCTATGTGATAAGATGGTTCAAGAGAGCACGACACATCTGCTGGTCACAGTACTTTGTTGTCGAGTCTGATCTGTTTCTCAAACAATGCTTCTCACATTGACTTCAGTGTATGTCTTGGTTATACATCTCAAAGCATTTCTTGCGCTTGTATTATTATTGGGATGTGGCTATTAGGTCAGTGTAAGGAGCGCTTTACGAGTAACAGATCTTAATTCTCTCTTGCCAACCTAATTTTATTGGTTGTAAAAAAGTTAGACCTAAAATTAACCCATTGCAAATAGAACTTGTTTTGAGTGTTTTGGGTTGATCATATACATTGACAGACCATACAACCGCTCAGGTAATTGGTTTCATTTCACCCTAAAATTGCTTTTTAATAAAAAATTATTGATTTAGTCAATGATTCGTTAATCTAGGTGGTTGAATCATACAATGGTTTTTATCTGCTTTTTATTTTATTTTTATTTTTTAAATTAAAACAAATTATCTCGTTCAAACCAGATGGTCGAACTATTCAACCCAGGAACCAGTCCCTAAAACGGTTCCTTATCTACTCCCATTTTAATCTAATTGGGCTGGTTTTTTCCTAGTTGGGAAATATGACAAGTTTTCATCAAGCCTTGAATTTCATGTTATGAGGATGTTTCCACGAGTGATGCATTACATGTGATGGAATAATGCAACATCGTGATAATGCATCATGATTTAAAGGGTATTTGGTACTGATGTGTTTTCAATTTTCATTTAGCCTCCAGTTTCTCATACCCAACTTTTCTTAAAATTCCACTAATTAGTTATACTAATTATTAGTTACAAAGATGCATATATGAACAATCAAACCGATGAGAATGGATTAGGGCATGAACCCTAATCATGTCCTCCTCTCCATGGTGGCTCCCAAGGATGATCCCCTTCATCCTCTCACAAAATCTTCTTTTGCTTCTATTCTCTCTAAACTTTCTCCATTGCCTAAGCCGATTTTGGATCCCAATAATTGAGGCTAGCCTCAAACAAGGTGAACCTGTTGTTTTCTCTTTTGAGTAAGTTTTAGAGAAATCTTATGATATCCTACGTTGGGTGCTCATCAGCAAGTGCATGCATGGCCAACCCCCCTACCAGAAAATAGGGAATTCATCTATAAAACTTTTAATATGAAAAACATGGAATTCATGTACAAAACTTTCAATATGAAAAAGGGAAAATTTCTGATTAGTACCCTGTACTTTGGTTTGAGTGACAATTTGGTCTCCAAACTTTAAAATGCAACAATCCATTATCCGAACTTTTAAAATGTGACAATCCAGTATCCAAAATTTCAAAATGTGACAACCCAGTACCTACCGTTAACCAGTCCGTTAATCATCCGTTAAGTGACATTTGAAAAGTCAAAAATGCCCTTTGAATGCCATCTAATTCTCTTTATCAACCATCCAAATGTTGTAAAAAAACTGAACAGTTCCAAATCCTAGCCTATTCTATTCAAAAAAGTTGGTGAATGTTTAGAAAAATCTAGAATTTGGGACTATTCATTTTATTGTCAATGTTTGGATGGTTGATAAAGAGAATTAGATGGCATTAAAGACATTTTTGACTTTTCAAATCACTTAGTGGATTTTGAAAGTTCACTTTTCAAAAAGTTGGTTAACGGCAGGTACTGAATTGTCACATTTTGAAAGTTCGGACATTGAATTATAGCATTTTAAAATTTGGGGACAAAATTGTCACTCAGGCCAAAATACAAAGTACTGGTTAGGATTTTTCCCTATGAAAAATGAGGTATGGGTGACTACTCTTGATTTGAAACATATTTTGATTAGATTTGCTGGGGAAGATGACTTCTTGTTGTAAGTCTGGCTGAGATATGCTTTTGAAATTAAAAGTTTTATATTCGAACCTGGTTGGGAGCCATCTATGGTTTTGGTTTGGATTAGCTTTCCATTCCTTCAAGTTAATTTTTACATTGAAAGCATCTTGCGATTGATTGTTTTAGCAATCGGTCCTGTCCTGACGTTTGATCAAGCAACTATTACCCTTACCAGAACGATGTCAGCTAGGGTTTGTGTTGAACTCGATATGCTCAAACAACACCCAATGACCCGAACATAATATGGACTAACTTTGGTTGTGATGGTTTTCGACAATATATCGTCTATGAAAATCTCCTAGAGTACTATCAAAATTGTTGTAAGGTCGGATATGCAGCTGTAGTCTATAAACACAATAAAACCAATAGACGATCTGGTGAAAATAAGCTTGATGTGGTGAAAATGAGAAGCCTGGAAAAGATGATACAAGGAAAGTTTATGCCCTAGTGAAGCTGACAATGCAAGACAAAGTTTCGATCCCGAATGGTTCTTCAAAAAACCCTAGTGGATCAGATTCTGTAATTGATGGCACAGATCATACCACCACTATTGCTGAAATAGGTGTTTCCTATGAGATTGAGAATACCACTATTATGGGGGAAGATGGTGAAACTATTAAAGCCAATATGGTTCATTGTCAGAGTCCAAAAGATGTTCGACAAAATGTCAACATAAAATCAGAAAAGAGGCAAGAAGATCAAAACACGGAAAAAATATTGCTCTTAGTGAATGAAATGCTGGAATGATTAAGGTCTCAGTTGTTCTCAATGAGGACAATCCTGTTCATAACCAAGCAACATAAATACAAAGGGTTTCAAGGTAGACAGACGACCAAAATCCATATCTTGTGTAACCTACTGTGACAATTTTTTACTGGGTTGATTTGATAATTAGTGTGGAAAAAAGGTGCAAGAGAAAATTAGTTTTTCTCATCATTTCAAACTACAAAGAGAAGTTGAAGTAATACACACAACTATTGATGGTTATGTAGCTACTCTCGTGGAGGTAGGCACTTGTAATGTGAGAACCCAATTGAGAGTGATACATCAAAAGAAAACAATGACCCAAATCAAGGTTGGTTGCCGGTGGAGAATAAGAAGAAAAAGAATTCTAAGTTTAAAAGGTCCATAAGTCATTCCAATTAGAAGAAGTTCGAAGATTGTTAAGAATATACAAATGTTATCATCCTCGCTATTCGTGGTTTTGATTTATTTCTTGGTCTTATCTCTCGCTGGTTTATAGGGCTGTTGCTCCTTGTATATTAAATTGGGTTCGAAGATTCAAGAACAAACCTCTCTATTGCCCTTTAAATTGGGTTATGCCTTTGGGAATGCTGGAGGAAATATAGAAATGGTGTTTTCCCTAATAGGGGGTATTTGGGAATGCTGGAGGAAATATAGAAATGGTGTTTTCCCTAATAGGGGGTATTTAAATGGTGTTGCCCTTTAAATTGGAAGTTTTCATATTTTGGGCTCAGGACCACTTGTTTGCATTTGTGAAATATGTGCTTATTAAATTTTGAATTTATTTTTATTTTTAAGTGCTTATTTCTGTCACATCATTTTGAAACTACCTATATTGCTCCTATTCCAAATAGTACTTTTTCATCAAATGCTCATGAGCACTTATATTTTAAATAAATACTCCCAAATTCCGCCTAAAACCACAATAAACAATTGCACATCATACTACATGCCCAAACACCATCTTTTAGACTTCTACTACTAAATTTAAAGGGATTTTGACTGATAAGGGCAACTTTTGGGCCCTAATATCAATAAAAATAATCTTTTTAACATAATTTATAGAATGAACTAACTTTTTCTTTAAAAGATAAACTAGGGGCAGAAACACTGTTCATCTCCTTCTTCCTCCAGACCATCAAATAAATATCCCTACTTCCAATCTCTCTCTCTCTCTCTCTCTCTCTCTCTCTCTCTCCCCCTTCTTCTTCTTCTTCTTCTTCTTCTTCTCTGCATCTGAGCTGTTCCAAACTCAGAGCAGAACTACTATGAGTTATTCTTCTAAAGTACCTAGAAGAATACATGAAACACCGTACTAGGTACACGAATTGACAGTTTGGTTCCAGCTACTAAGCCTATTAGAGGTATCTGAAATAGTTTTGAACGCCATTAAATTCTGGAAGTTGGGATTAGAAGAGGCCTATGAGTATGTTAAGTGGAGAAGTGAGATATACATAACGAAATGCAAAAATGCAAGAGTGGGGTTCACCATTTTTGCTTGCAGCAAGCCAACAACTACATGGGTGAACAAAAAAGTAGAGATTTGTGATCAATATTTATTAATCTTGGGGGAGATTTGTTCAGTGGTTTGAAAGAGGAAGGAGATGAACAATATTTCTGCCCCTATTTGTTATTTAAAAAAAAGTTAATCTATTTTAATAATTATGTTAAAAAGATTATTTTTATTGATATTATGGCCCAAAAGTTGCTCTCATTGGCTACAATCCCAAATTTAAATTACAAGTGTTGATACTTGAAACACCGACTGCTACAAACCATCTTAGCAAATAAATAGAACGGCAAAAAAAATGCATATGGAAAGGCTTTTTAGAGGAAACTGTCGAAAAACGATTCTACATCAGTATTTGGGAATTTACTTTTTAGTTGAAATAACTTTTTGGCGTTTCTTGAATCGCTCCACCAATTCAAGAACATTTCTCCTACATGGATCCTACTAGCATTTGAGTTGGCAATTAGCCACGTTGGATTAAAGGTGTTACGGTGCATGACATCTAACTATAAACACATCAACCCTCCTAAAATCCATCGGGAGGGTTTTCTCCCTCTTCCTCCTCATTACTCTTCTTGCCGCTGTAAAGCTCACCGACCTCTCAAACCATCTGCAAGAAGGTAATCCATGGAGATTATTTTTCCAATTGTCATTGCCGGACTTATTTCTGGTTCGAATAAACGACAACCCCTCATTATTTCTTGCAGCAAACACCACCGTCGCCAGACTTGTTTCCTGTTGTTTCTACCACCAAGAGAAGGTCTCCTCCGAACAAGGTTGCCACCAACCAGGGGCGGAGCCAGGGGGACCCAGGGGAGCCATGGCCCCCCCTATGGTCCAGAATTCTCCACTTGGAATAGAGTTTTCCATGTAAAATTCCCCCTCCCAAACTCTTCACCCCAATGGTTGGCCTCCCTATGGGTCCATCCATACTTATTCCCTCTCTCTCCAATTCCACTTTAGATTTTGGCCCCCCTTACAAAAAATTTCTGACTCCACCCCTGCCACCAACCCTTTGTTGCTTGTTATATTTATTTTATTTTATTTTTCTCTACATTTACAAAGGATATAGATCCTCTCTGAAACATATGTTCTCTTATATAAATGGAAGGGGTTAAGGGTGGTCTAAGAGGATGGATGCGGTCTAAGGATACTGATCCTCTTTGACTTAGCTTCCTTGGATGTATCACATTTTCTAATAAATGTAGAGTTTTGAAGTTTGGTTTTTTGAAAGGGTGGGTGTGGATTTGGGTCATATCAGGTTTTGAGGCTTTATTATAAACATCAAGAATCCAGATTTCAGCTTAGATTTCTTATGCTTGGTGGGTGTGGAAGGGTGTTAAAAGAAATTCTTAAATTTCTTATGCTTGGTGGTTGCCTGTTCTCAATCCATATTGAATAGGTGCATCACACAAAGAAAAAAAATCAGATATTAAAGAGGGTATATTTTTGAAAATTAGTGTCTCTAATATACTAATCCTTAAAATTGTTAGTAGGGTTATTTATTGTATTATTATGTATTTTAAGCTAAATTATTAAAACAAATTTCATTATTTATTCATTATTTAATCCATTTTGATGGTGTAATAATATATTCTGATTTAAAAAATATTTTTTAAGATGTTTATTAATTTCTCAATAGATTTTTCTCTATATACGTTTAAATCTTAGTTTTCCCTAAAAAAATACAGGTTTTAATATTATTTTTCATTGTATAAAAGCATTTTAATCATTATTTCAATGATTAATAGCTATTTAATAATCATTTATATGTGTAATAACTTTTTAATAAAATTTGTAATTTTATTTAGTTGAATATTGAATGGATTTCAATATATTTTTGTTGTACACAAATCTATAACTGTTAGATTAGAACATGTTTGTCCATCTCGTGCACATGCATAGCATGGGACAATGTGAACCACAAAAAAACACTAAAGAGAAATGGCTTGCACTCATAGCTGATTCCAGTTGAAACATTTTTTTAGTGCTGATGTGGCAAGAAATAAAACCAACTAGATTGTGGGTTGAGACAGTCCCAAAACATTTTTTGACCGTTAGCCGATTTTTTAAGAAACTAATCAGCCCTAAAACGCATCTATACCAAACAACCACTTATTTGGTCAAGACATGTGTTGATTAAGTAGTTAAGAGTTTTGACTTCATAGTTCAAATAAGATTACAATAAACATATGACAACTTATAATACCATATGCTTTTTCACTTTGCATATACTACATCAGAATGGTGATTCCAGAAAGACAAAGAAGATTCAAGGATCACCTTTGATGTAATAATATATGGCTGACCTAGGAATCTTGACACGTGGCATTGAAGGGTGTATCCAGGTTATTCATCACCAACCATTGTCAATCGCCGCCACCTGTTCCTACTTGTTCCTCCTCTAAGGCAACTTTGACTATAAAAAGAGGCTCCCACATTGAGGTAAGCACGTTGGAACTTAAGCTCTAAATCTCCTCTCTTGCTTGGTTCGACCTCTCATAGCCCTTTGCTAACTTGATCGTCGGAGTCTACACCCTTGAGATAACTCCTAGGGCCTCTAACATCTTCTTTTTCTCAGCAAGTTGGACCTGTCGGTCTCAAATGCTAGAGATTATGTTGTTGCCCTTGACTCCATATTTGGCAGCATTGGCGCCATCTGTGGGAACGTCTTCAAAACTTTCCTTAAGAAAAAACAAACAAACCTAATTTAATCAACTAATGTCCCTGAAATGGTTGATAAGCAAGACCCTATCCCTGATGTCTGGAACTTTGTCATGATAGACCAGTTCGAGCTGGTCCTGAACATGTTGGACAACATGGCCCAACGGATGGACAACATAGGGCATCCAACAGGAAGCAACCCACAGGATGGCCGTCCCGTCGAAAGCCAAGGACAACACAACGAGTGATCCATCCGTACCCCGATAATCTAGTGCTTAGGCGGCCTGGAGAGAGCCGACCCCTCGGAGTCAGGTAGCAGTAGTCATCAGGTTGGCAAACTCCACTCCAATACCTCTTGGCTCCCCAACCGAGGGGCTGACCATGTGGGGTTCCACGCCAAGCACAAGAATCTTGGCAGTCAACACCATCATGCATTGACCATCCGGGACGACGGTAGGCACTCGGGCCACTATTGGCTCCCTCCAAGGGTGGGAGGTCAGCGCCACACCTCTCCCCCACTAGTTTTTGACCTTCGCGACCTCCTCAACGATCGCCATGTTTGCAAGGCTTAGGATGTGCCAGCGTTTGAGCACTCTGGGAACGGGGCTGGCCCATCCTGCGTGAAAGAGAACCAAGACTAGGCCGAAGCGATAATGCCATACATTGACCAATGCCACAGAGATATTCAGGCATAGACTAGCGCCATTCAGGACCAGCTTCGGTAGGTAAAGAAGGGCCAAGGTGACGCCTCCACCAGTTACCCTACCTCATCCAGTCAAATGGAGGCATTCGTAGATTCCATCCTCTGTGTGCCCCTCCTACCAAATTTCAAGGCCCCAGTGTTGGAGACCTATGACGGAAGTATAGACCCCGAGGACCACCTAGAAAGCTTCTGGGCCCTCATGTGCTGGGCCTTCCAAGCCACATTCAAGGGAGCAGCGCACCGATGGTTCTCCACACTGCCTTTACACTCCATATGCTCTTGAGAACAGTTCGCGGACCTCTTCCTAGGTCACTTTATGAGTAGCCAACGGTCTTAGAAAAACCATCATCTTCATGATGTCCATTAAGCAGAAGCATGAGGAGAGCCTTTATGCATATATGAAGAGGTTCAACTAGGAAGAACTCGACGTCAAGGGTCTCGACCCCTTGGTCTCCATGCATGTTTCCATTAATGGTCATCAGCCTGGACCCCTCAATCGGTTCATTTCCAAGACTCCACCCAAGACTAAATCTGAGTTCTTGAAGAAGGTTCAGAAGTACATTACCGTTGAAGAGGCTGAAGCCAACAAATGCCTCAAAGATCCAGAAATTGAGGTCAATAGAGGGCCCAGTGATAAGAAGATGATGGAAAGGGCTGGCCGCAGCAATGGTCCCACCAGCAAAAGTGGAGAGAAGAAGTAGTTGACCCCTTCCTTTAATAAGTATACGCTACTAAACTCCTCCCAAATGCACATACTGATGCAAGTAGGGAAGGAGGAATTCATGAAGTGGTTGACCAAATTGAAGAGGAACCCGAGAAGGGGGAACCCCAAGAAGTATTGCAAGTACCACCGCGGCACTGACCACGACATTGATGACTACTACTAGCTCAAGAACAAAATTGAGTCCCTCATCCGCTGCGGGCACTTAAAGGATTTTGTTGAAGGTGATGCCCCAACATCATCCTTACAATAGCCACAGGCCGAGCCCCACAATCATCGCCCCCTGGTCGGAGGCATTGAAGTCATAGCTGGAGGCTTGGCTTCGGGGAAGCATCTGCCTCGTCTCGAAAAACATACGCCCGGCATTACAACATCTAGAGCCAAGCACCGAAGTGGCTGAGGTCGGAAGACCTCATTTCCTTCTCAGATGACAACCTACAAGGGTATTTGTGCCCCACAATGACGTGTTGGTGATGTCACTAACCATTGCCAACTACATGGTGGAAAGAATCCTCATAGACAATGGCTCCTCAACTGGCATCTTGTTCTATGAGATGTTTGAGAATATGCATCTGACACCGAGTTGACTATAGCTTGTTGATGTGACACTTGTTGGTTTATCCGGAGTAGCTGTCAGACCTGAAAGAAAAATAATCCTACTGGTTAGCGTAGGGATTGAACCTCAGCACGTTACTCGGATGACTAAGTTCTTTGTCGTGAAGATAGGCTCACCTTACAGTGCCATCATAGGGAGACTGACCCTTTATGCACTCAATGTGGTTGTCCCGTCTTACCACATTGTCATGAAGTTCCCCATGGAGCATGGTGAGGGGTGGGCAGGGAAACCAACAAACAGTGCTACATTGTAGTGCTAAACGGCAAGAGCAAGGAAACCCTACCATTGGAGGGGCTTGACCTCAAGGTCGAACTGTCCAGGTGAGGCCATTTAGCCGAGGACCTCATCATAGTTCCCCTAGACAAGGCCAAGCTCGAGAAAATGGTACAAGTCAGGTCTCGCCTCCCTCAGGACATACTTTCCGAACTGGTAAACTTCCTCAAAGCCAATGTTGACATGTTTGCTTGGTCTTCTGCTGATATGCTAGGAATTGACCTCTCATTCATTACTCACTGGTTGAGCATGGATTTGAGTTGTAGGCCAGTTCGACAAGAGAAGGTGAACTTTGCACCAGAGCGTCGAAAAGCCATCCGAGAGGAGGTGGACAAGGTACTAGGTGCCAACTTTGTAAAAGAGTTACACTACCCCAAATGGCCATTTATGTGGTCTTGGTTAAGAAAGCTAATGGGAAA
Organism: Nelumbo nucifera; assembly: GCF_055504915.1. Lineage (NCBI taxonomy): Eukaryota > Viridiplantae > Streptophyta > Magnoliopsida > Proteales > Nelumbonaceae > Nelumbo > Nelumbo nucifera. The sequence goes on from NC_142649.1 coordinate 197,732,677, forward strand.
TGGTGCACATGCATTGACTGTACAGATATCAACAACGCCTACCCCAAAGACAATTTTCCTCTGGGATTGATTACCTCGTTGATTCCACCACAGAGTAGGAGATATTAAGCTTCATGGATGCTTTCTTTGGCTATAACCAGATAAAGATGCATCCGACCAATGAAAAAAAGACTTCATTCATCACTAAGCACGGAACTTACTGTTACAAGGTGATGCCTTTTGGACTGAAGAACGCCGGGGCCACTTACACCAAAGATTGATGAACAAGATTTTCATAGAGCAGATGGGGAGGAACGTTGAGACCTATGCCGATGACATAGTTGTGAAGAGTCTTAGGGCAATCTAGCACACCTTGGACCTCGGTGAGACATTTAGGGTACTAAGAAAGTACAACATGAAGCTGAACCCCACCAAATGCGCCTTTAGGGTCACATTGGGAAAATTCTTGGGTTTTGTAGTCACCTAACTTGGCATAAAGGCCAACCTTGAGAAGGTACAAGCCATATTGGACATGGAACCCCTTCGGTCAATCAAAGAAACCTAGAGGCTCACCAATCGAGTCGTGGCCCTCAGTCGATTCATGTTCAAGTCGGCTGATCGGTGCATACCCTTCTTCTAAGCCATTAAGAAGTTGAAGGATTTCAAATGGACAAAAAATTGCTAAAAAGCCTTCGAGGAGTTAAAGTTCTACCTCGCGTCACCACCCTTGCTCATGAGTCCCCTCTCGGGAGAAACCTTGTTCTTGTAACCCATTAGCTGAGAACAATGCAATCAACTTGGTGTTGGTTTAGGAAGACAAGGGGGTTTAGAGGCTAGTATATTACGTCAACAAGGTGCTCTATGCGGCCAATACCAAATACCCAAAAGTAGAGAAAATAGCCTTTGCACTAGTGATCTTGGCTAGGAAACTGAGGCCTTAACTTTCAAGCCCATAACATTTCGGTGTTGACCAACCAACCCCTCAAGTCAGTACTTTCAAAGCCCGAGACATCGGGTCAGCTAACCAAGTGGTCCATCGAGTTGTTAGAGTTCGACCTGCACTATCATCTGAGGCCTACAATAAAGGTGCAAGCATTGACAGACTTATTGGTTGAGTGCACATTTGGCCACAACCACAACTAAGCCCCTAAGAATGAGGAGCAATTGTTGACCTGGACCTTGTTCATAGATGGATCCTCCAATTCCAAGAGAAGCAAACCCGACCTTATACTTTTGGCACAGTACACCTTACTCGAGGGCAAGTTGTATAGAAGATCCTTCATCATGTCTTACCTCAGATGCCTCCGCCAAGAGGAAGGCAAGTATGCTCTAAGAGAGATTCATGAAGGCAACTGCGACAATCGTTTGGGGGGCTGTACCAACTATGTAGTTGGTACAGAAGCGTGACCAATGCCAAAGGCACTCCAACATCCTCTATTAGCCTATGACGACCCTCTCGGCCCTTAACAATCCCTGGCCCTTCGCAAAATGGGGAATGGACCTACTCAGGCCTTCCCCCTGACCACTGGGAACAAGAGATACCTTGTCATGGTTGTAGACTACTTCACTAAGTGGGTTGAAGCCAAGGCCTTGGCAACTATTACGACCAAGACATTTTAGGGCTTCTTCTAAAAAATATCATTTGTTGATTTGGGATCCCATACATGCTACTTCAGAGAATGGTGTGGAAGCCTAGGAATAAAGCGACAATACACTTCAGTTGGCTACCCTCAAACCAATGGGATAACCGAGGTTACCAACAGGATGATCCTAGACGAATTGAAGGCAAGATTAGGTAAAGCCAAAGGGCTTTGGGTGGATGAACTGTACAACATTCTCTGAGCATACTGAACGTCACCTTGGATTGACACGAGTGAAACCCCCTTCAACCAGACATGTGGGACAGAGGTTGTCATCCTAGTAGAGATCGAGTAACCGACACTTTGAACCGAGTTATACTAGGAAGCTGAGAATAGTGAAGAGTTAAGGATCAACCTCAAGCTATTGGAAGGTGTTTGAGAGCAAGCCCAAATCAGAGTCATGGCATACCAACAAAGAGTTACAAGATACTACAACTCCCAAGCTAGAGAGTGTTACTTCAAGGAAGGTGATCTTGTCCTCAGAAAAGTCATGGTTTCTGAGCCTGGGGTTAGAAAGCTTGGCCCAAACTAGGACGGGCCTTAGAGAATCAAGCAAATAGAAGGACCCAACACCTTTCGGTTGGAGTAGATAGGTGGAAGACCTGAACCTCGTACATGGAACTCTGAAAATCTCCGGATGTACTATTAATAGCAATGTAATTATTTTAGTGGAAAATTATAAATGAAAAGTACAAGTTTCTCTCATCTTGGATCTTTCTCTATGTAAACATTCTTGTACCCTCTAGCTGCCAGGACCTCTCGATCGTAGCATACAACCTTTCTTAAGGTTATACGCCTGGACCAGATGGCAGCCCCCTTGGCCAGCCAAATGTAGCATACAACCTTCTTTAAGGTTATACGCTCGGATCAGACGTCGGCTCAAGGCTTACAACACTTTGCAAATCATACGCCTAGTTGCCTTTTGACCTTCTGTGACTAAGGCAAGAGCTTTCAGAACCTCAACAACTATTGATAAGTTAGGCCTTGACCTCAGCGTTGGCCTCAAAGACCCTTAAAGAAGTGAGCCTTTGGAGACCAAAGAACCAACATCGGCTAATTACTTAATAAAAAACATGATGAATGACACATTAAGTAAACATCACGTCCCCACTAAGGCAACCACATGTGACCTCGACCACAAAACCCTTGCGTAATGATGCACTGAGCATGATGTTGGCCTCAGACACAATCACCTTCCTTATTTTTTGCTAAGGCAAGGAGTTCCAAGTCTTTGGTAGCTACTATCAAGCAGCTTGTGGTGTCGGCATCGGCCTAAAGGACTTTAATATGAAATGCCATCACGAAAGGCTAAGTAAATAACACTTTTCCAATAAAGAATTACTTTATTAAAAGATGGCAAGTTTCTTTACAAAGATACCTCTTCGGGGGGAGGCATCGGCCCCTTGCACAGAACAAAAAATGAAGAAGAGAAAGAAGAGAAAAGAAGAAAGGAAGAGCATCTTTTGGCAAGAAACTTAAGTTCCATTTATTCAAGTGTCTTTACAAAAAAAATGCCTCTTATGGGGGAGGCATCGACCCTTACAGAAAAGAAAGAAGAAAAAGTATACAAGTTTCAGGGGCACGCAAGCCCAAACAAAAGAAAGTAAAAAAATAGTTTATTATCCCCCTCTAATCTGAGCGGTGGCCTGGGGAGTGGCATCAACAGTAGCGTTGGTAATTGGGTTCTCGTATGTCTCCAGTATATCTACTATCTGTTGAGCTTTAGTAGCGAATGAATCCAGCTGGCCGATGCCGAAGCTTGGAAGGGTTTGTTACTTGAGCCTTGTGGTCATCGAAGCCCTCTAAGTAATCCTAGAAGGCAAAGGTGGTCAGGTCCATCTCGTGCTCCTCCTAGATCTTATACTTTTTGACTGCCTTTGTGCTGACTCCTTCAACCGTTGCTCCATTGATGCCAATGAGGACTTTAGCTCCTTCACGAGCTCCTTGTTATTCTCCACCTTGACCTCGACCTTCTTGCGACGTTCATGCTCGTCGCGTGCTGGCCCTCGGCCGCCTCCCGATTGGACTGTGCCTCGGCCTCTGCTACTTTAGGCGCTTAATCTCCTCTTGTGCCTACTGAAGCTACTAAAGCAGCACCTTGACTTTATCGCAAAGGCCGACTGAGCAAGAGGCCATCTACACATGAAAAAGGAAAATCGTCAGTCACATTTCGCCAAGAAGACCTCGGTGACACAATAGACTCGAAGAAGTGCGCACATACCTCAACGACCTTGTCTAAAAGTGTATCATAGACCGAATCCACTGAATGTTGTATCCAAGACTAGCGGTCCCCGAGAAGGACCATGTTGACCTCTAGTTGCCGCACAGTTGTTGAGAAGAACTCTGTAGTTGGGGCCAATGCCTCTACGCATATCTACCATACTCTCTTTAGCCGAAGGTGAGGCCTCCGCACAATTCGCCAACTGGCCTCGATTGTTACAGCCTCAAAAGTGGGGGACAAATGATGTTGGAATATCTAGCCAACCCGAGGATCTTGACATGTGGCGTTGTCAGGTGTATCCAGGTCGTTCATCACCAACCACTACCAATTGCCGCCACCTGCTCCTAACTGCTTCTCCTCTAAGGCAACTCCAACTATTAAAAGGGGCTCCCACATTGAGGTAAATATGCTGGAACTTAAGCTCTAAGTCTCCTCTCTTGCTTGGTCTGACCCCTCGTAGCCTTCTACTAACTTGACTGTCGAAGTCTTTGCCCCTGGAATAACTCTCAAGGCCTCTGACATATTCTTTCTCTTAGTAGGTTAGACCCATTGACCTCGGATGGTAGAAATTACTTTGTTGCCCACAACTCCATATTTCGCAGCAACAACCTTTTACCCAAAATTGTACACAAATCAAACATTTCTACATGACTCAACATTATTAAATGTCATGTACTCCTAATTCTGCATAAAATGCTAATATGGCAATTAACTTCGTGGAATAGATCGGTTGTGAAGTGTATTAATCCCAAACACCACATATGAGTATTCAAATGCCTTATTAAAAAATAAAAAATAAAAGATTTGTTGATGAATGTTATTAGTTAAGGGGGTGTTCTATTTTTTTTGGATTTTGAGACGGGGGAAAGTTGGTCAATGGGATTTTGGTTCCCATTGACCAAGGATCCCATGTTCTTTTTTCAGTTTTATGTGGGGACCAGGGAAAGTTTATTTTCTTGGTATCATTTACCTAAGAAAGTGATACCCATCTTCTTGGTGGGTAAATAACTTTCCCACATAAGGGGGTAAGTTACCAACACTTGAGTGGGAAAAAAATGCCCCTTTTAATAATGGATTTCTATGGCTAAAATTGTCATTGCTTTATTTACTTGGGAAATAGAAGAACATGGGTAAATGCATTTACCTGAATAAGTGTTTCTCGAGAAAAACTTACCCAGATAATTGCATTTACCCGGGTAAATAACTTACCAAAAAGCGAATGGGGCTAAATGTATTATGTATGAGATATTAAGTAGGAATGCAGGTTGGATGGTTAAATCCTTAAAATAAGGAATGCCACATGCAGCATAAAACTAAGACCCAACTCTAAGACCATGACCTTGGATTCTGGGCCAGCCCAACATACGGGAAAAGCCTGAGTTTTCTAGCCGCTAGCCTAAGCATAGTAGGAGCTAATCCAACACAACTCAAGCTGAACTTGGACTTTTGTGGGCTCTCGATTGGTTGGGTTGGGAAGCCTTCTAGTTCTAGTTGGGCCTATCAAGTTGCAGCCTATTAAGTGGTCGTTTGGAAGGGCTTTTACTATGTGGGTGGGGTTCATCTGAGAATTTTATAAGCATTGTTTGATAAAAACAATGAAAGCCAAAATTTGGTTATTGTACAGTCATACGTAGCCTCCAGAGTTTAGACTTTCATTAAAGCAATTGAACTTTTTTGTGTGTATATGTGTGAGAGAGAGAGAGAACCAGAGTTGAAGGTGCTAACTGGCTCAGTTGATAAGGTTTCTGGCTGTTTGTAGTGGAGACTTGGGTTGAGCTACTCTGTGGTGTAGCATCAAGGAAAAGAAAAAAGTAGCTGAATCAAAGATAAGCCCTCCCAAATGGGCCATAAAATGGTTGAACTAATTGGAGATCACTATTCATATTTTACATTAGTGGTGTGCTTTTCTAATGATAAGCTAAGCATTCTTTTAAACCAGATGATGAGGGAAACTTTCAAAGTAAATGAGATTAATTTGTTTATTGAGCAAGTTGTGAAGATGCTCAATTTTACTAAAATTGAGTTTGGTTTAGTGGGCATTTTTATTGATGTAGTGTTTCTCATATAAGCATTTATTTGAAAAACATTACTTTAAGGTGGCATTCTTTTTTTGGATTTTGAGAGGGGAAAAGTTGGTCAATGGGTTTTTGGTTACCATTGATCAAGAATCCCATGTTCGTTTTTCAGATTTGTGTGGGGACCAGGGAAAGTTTATTTTCCTAGGTATCACTAACCCGGGTAAGTGATACCCATCTCTCATGTGGGTAAATAACTTTCGCACCTAGGGGGACAGTTGCTAACACTTGAATGGGGCAAAAATGCCCCTTTTAATAATGTATCTTTATGGGTAAAATGGTCATTACCTTATTTACGTAGGAAATAAAAGAACACGGGTAAATGCACTTACTCGGGTAAGTGTTTCCCAGGAAAAACTTGCCCAGGTAATTGCATTTACCTGGGTAAGTAACTTATCGAAAAGTGAATAGGGCCTAAATGTTTATTGCTTTTGTTAGTTGTTTTGTTGGATGTTTTATGAGTGTTTCAAATAATACCCCATAAAGTTACTTTCCACCTTAAATTAAAGATCACCACATAAGCATTTCCTTTCAATAAATACCCATGTTGGGGAAACAAGAACTTGAAGTTTCTCCAAATGTCTCATGCACATAAATTAAAGCGTTTCTTTTTTTAATGTTTATTTGATAAATATTATCAAACAGTGATTTCATGCACAATAAATGCCAACGCCTATGTGGTGCTAATGTAGTGACATTTTTCAAAAAATGCCCACGCAATCAGATATAACTTTTGTCTCCTTGACGAATCTTTCTTCACACACACTGTTTTTCCTTTTGTTTATTTTAAAGGTGCTATATAGGAACTTCATATATCTAGATCTCCTAAACTTTTCTTTTCCTTTTTCTTTTGGCTTCAAAATTTTAATATAGTATATTATGACATCAAGTTTATGCATGGATGATGTGAACGATTGAACCAACTGTTTCACTACTAAATTGGTCAACTTTCAAAAATTCAAGGAAAAAACTAGAGACAATTAAAGAAAATTGAAGATTTTCAATAAAATGAAAGATTGGTGTATGACAGAAGAAAACTCAATTTGGCAATGAAATGGGCATCACAATTACAAGTTTGTCATTTTATTTTTTTTTTCACTTCGACTTTTCAACTGTTATTCTCCAATCCAAGATCAGATTAATGGTGATGTGGACATGGAGGGTTAAGAGAAAACCTCTAAACTACCAACCACAAAGCAAAAAAATATCACAGAAACACTCCAACGAGGCATGCGAGCAGAATTCAAGTACATGGTCATCAAAATCAACACTTGGGAAGGTCCGAAGGTGGAGGTGGTAACTTCTGATTTGGAAGTTCGCCATCTAACACGATCCACACCATCTTCAAGCCCCAGCTTAGGTGGATTTCAAAGTGGCAATGCATAAACCATGCCCCTATTCACAAGCCATCATGCAAATAATCAAAGTCATTACTTTGTATTTAATACCTTGTTGATAATATATAAAAGTAGGTAAATAACAGGGATATATTTGGGGGTGGAGGATATATAGCAATGTATCAAACCATATTGACCGATACATAATCAGGGGCGGAGCTAGTTAGGGGGGACTCAGGGGAGCCATGGCCCCCCGTATGGTCCAGAAATTTGTACATTCAATACATTTTTCTATGTAAGTTTGTTTCTTTTCCTCACTTTTCACTTAATGGTTGGCCCTCCCTATGGCCCATTCATAAGTTTTGGCCCCCCTCATAAAAAATTTCTGGCTCCGCCCCTGTACATAATCATATCAATGACCTTTTGATACGTTCCTACAATGACTGTTTTGGGGTCTGACCTTTTGATACTCCACCAAGCCTTAAACTGATCCTTTAAATTAATTTAAAAAATAAAAGGCAGGCCAAATAACTTATCCTGAAAATCCAAATAATGTGCAATAGGTTAATCAGTCAATTCCAAGCTTACAAATGATGTACCAAGATATCTAACCCATCCAAGTGATGTGTCCAATCAACCCAATCAACCCAATCAACCCAAAATATAGAACATTAAAATGGTCTCTTAAAACCAATGAATTAGGTCAACCATCCAAGCGGTGTATCAAAAATTTAACAAATTTGGGTTATCCTTGAATTAATCCAAATATATGGGATACCAAAACGTATATTAAGTGCAAAGAATAAATTTTGGCTATGCAAATAATGTATTATGATTTGAATAAAATCCGACCTTTGCAGCACCAAGATTTTTATTAAGAAAAAAGCCAACTGAACAAAGTTCTGTAGAAAATAGCCAAAGATATGGGCCATCATAAAATGGTTTTCTAAGATTAGTCAAAGGTTCAAAATATCAATATAGCCGATATATCGGTTGGGGTATATATATAGTTTTTCTTCAAACTGATTCAGAGGGATCGGTTTAAGGCCCATCTACCCCTTGATATACCAGGTCAGACCCCAAAACACTCACTGTAGTAGCATATTGAAAGGCTACTACATGTAGTAGCATAAGATACTTATCAGCCAATACAACCCAATACGTATTGGTATTTTGAACCATGGATTAATCAATTAATCTTAGCAATTCAAATTATTTACTAGGATTTAAACTAATTTACTCCATTCAAATGTGGTACGAAATCAACAAATTGAAGCCATTTATATGGTCTACTAATATCAACCATCAAAATGATTCCAAAATTTTAACTAATCGAGGCCATCAAAACAATGTAAATAAACCCAAAAATTAAGACAGTAGTCCCAGTTAAGATAGTATCGGACGGTCTGAAAGAGGTTCTGGGTCCAGAAAGAAGTAAGCCCAACAAAGTGTTTGGGGCCAAGAGGATACCAAAACAAGGTTTGTGGAAGAAGGGGATATATGTAAGAAGAAAGGGTCTCCTTCCTTCCTTGTGAAACATTTTCGGAGATGCCAGGTGCGGTAGATGTGAGGGCTGAAGCGGTAGCTCGCTTTGGGTGTTATTGAGAGTCTTAGGCTGTGTTTGGTTTGAAAGAAATGCTAGGGAAAGGCAGAGAGACCTTAACAAATCTTGTATAGGCTTCCCTACTTTTTCTTTCAAATCAAACACAGCTTAAAGTTCATTCTAATCTCTCAGGTTCCTTTAGCAGAAATAGCAGACTAAGACGTGGCTGTAAGACTGTAGTGGAGAGTGAAGAGATGGGATCAAATCTTTTGGAAATAAGGTTGAAAAAGCAAAAACCCATGCTGGTAAAAGAAATTAGGTGTTTTTTTTTTCTCGTAAGAAGGGAAGAGCAAGCGAGAGAAATTCTAAAGGAGATGGAGCTTGATGATCAGATGAGTGGTGTGGGGTAGAGGAGGAATCATTGGATGAGGATGTCTCAAAGGCACACTTCGAGTGTTACAAACTCCCACAGATTAATTCATTGCTGTAGGGAGAGGTAGGTCTTGTTTTGGATTGGCAGGTGGTTGATGTAGATTTCGGGTTGGCTGTTGACAATCTGGGTTGGTGAGGGTCTTTGACATAATTGTATATTTTGTATACAATATATTTTCTCTCTTTTCTCAATATATTTTTTTCCCTTATCTTAAAATAAAATCAAGTTCGTTCCAAACAAGTAGTGCAAGTGCAACAGAAGAGAATTCTGCTTAGCATGAAAAGAGATCTGCCTCCAGTTTTGATTGCATGCATGCATTGTGTAGGTTATACGCACCTGGATTGTCTGCCAGGAAGCGAATGGCGACCCAACCGCCGGATGGCACGCCGATGGTGTTCCTCTCAACAGGATCCACTAGATTGAAATTGGGTGGATCCTTATTAGGATCATAGTTGCCGGAGCCTTGGCCGACGACAAAGAAGTTGAAACCGTGAAGGTGGAGGGGATGGCTCTCCGCACCAAGAATGCTAGTACCCTGCAACACTAGCTCCACACTGGTGTTGAAGGGAAGCACCACAACCTTGGTACCGTTACTTACCACTGTGTTGTTCGGTGGAGTGCCCGTATAGTTGAAGGGAAAGGGTGGGTTCGCCGGAAAATCAGTGGTATAGACCCCCTTCTCCTGCCCAAAGTAATGAGCCTGAAGGATGGCTGTGCTGGGCAGCGCAAAAGAATTATTGTTGATGGAAGCCGAGAACTTGGTGCTATTATTGGGCCCTTGGCAGGTCTGATTTTTCGGGCATGGGCTCGTCCCCAGTCCTACTGTGAAGAAGAAACGCTTGTCAACGGTCTGAGGGACGTTTGCAGGGAACTGGGTAGTGGCCAAACTGCGGAATCTACTAGAGAAATTAGCCACAAAAGAAGTATCGTTGATGGGAGGGAGGGTTGGTCGGAAGAGAGGAAGCTTCTGCTTCTTCTTCTTCCTGTTAATGGCGGAAACGGTTGAATTGGATGGTTGCTCATCATCGTATTCAAGGATTCCGGCAACGGTGGAATTGTCGAAGGTGCCTAAGCCAGTGAAGTATGGCCTAGCAGCGATAAGGAATGTGGCATTAGGGAAGAAGGGTTTGGCCTTGAGGAGGACATTAGTTGTCTGTCCGGGGGCGATGAGGAGTCTATCGGTGTGAAAAGGCTTCACGTAGACGGCGTCAGCTTCAACGACGGTGAGGGTGTGGTTGGCGATGCTGAAGAAGAGCTCTTCGTCGACTAAAGCATTGATCATGCGGAGGAGGTAAGTCCTCCCTGGTCTCACTTTCAGCTTGAACGTATCTGCCGATCGATAAACAGAACAGATGAATTGAAACAGTTACAATAATTAAAAGAAATTAACATCTTCAAATCTCTATCCGAGCAGGGAGCTAGCTAGCTTATATATATAGAATGTTTCATTCATTTCATGATATACACCTTTGGTAGAGCAGTTGTACAAGGGCCCCGGGAGTCCATTGATGGTGTAAGCATCGGAGACATTAGGGCCTCCTCCCGACTGCAGAGCCTGCGTGACCACTGCTTCAGTGTCTGCATTCCACCACTCTCCTGAAAACTCAAATCAAAGCTCCATGCATGTTAGTGAAAGCAAGCAGCTGGAGATCTAGCAAGCTACGTACTGAAGAAAGATATATTAATATCTCATTAATTAATTCAAATTGATAAATTAGTTACCAAAAACGATGGGGACTTCCTTGTAGGGTTTGGGGAAGGGGTAAGAGACATTTTTCTTGGGAAGGATGATGAAGGGTCCATAAAGGGTCGATCTTAGCCACGAGACGTGGGCATGCCAAAACAATGTCCCTCTCTGCCCTGTGATGCTGAAATTGTAAACGTAGGACTGCCCTGTTTGTATGGGGCATTGGGTCACATACGCCGGTCCATCTGCCCATCCACTCTGAAGCTGTCGAATTCCATGCCTGTTGTCAATCCACCAGGTGAAAACCTTGTAAAGCTATCAGAATACAATTAACCCTATTTCTATTAATAAATAACCCATGCATACAAATGCATGTTGATACGTAAAGACTAAAGAGAGTGCAATTAAGGATCGATATATCATACCAATGCAGGGATACATTGTTTTGAACATGGCTAACCACTTTAATAAGTACCCGGTCACCTTCCCTTGCGACAATCCGAGGACCTGGAAACCGACCGTTTGCAGTTATAATGCTCTTGGTGTGGCACAATCTCGTTACGTTTTGTAATTTGATCTACAAATTAAAGCAGCACAAATTTGAATCTCACCCAGAAGAGTCAAACAAATCAACTAAGACTATATTTAATATATATCTTCTCCATATTCAAGACTTTCAAGTAATAAATAGCTCATTAGTAACTTGACTCAGAACTAATTAAGAAGCAGACTAAAACATACATGGAATTCGTAGTGCCTTGTAGAGGCAAACACGAGTAGTCCTGGCCAGAGACATAAACAGCTGAAAGACAAAAGCCGAAGAGCATCCGTGGAAACAAGTGAAAGATGATGATGAGAAGCACCCATTTCTCTCTAAAGAAATGTGATTGGCACAGACATGTGACCCTGTCTGGTTCAATATATAAAGAGAGTCGATTGGAGGTGTTTGGTTGAGTTGGTGTTGATTTTACTGTAACAACAGAGAAAGCAAGTAACTTTCATGTTGTACAACCCCTTTCATTTTGGCGTGGCTAATTGCTCAGCTGTTGGTCGAGCTCACTTTTAGAGTGAACACCAAGTAATAATATTTCTTCCCAAATTGTGGTCAGTCAGTATTCAATAGTTTTCCATGCACTCTTTATTGAATGCTTTGTCCCCCAATTTATTATGCGTCAGTATTAAGTAATTTTCCAATGTACCCTTTCTTAAAAAGTCTAATTAAAATTTAGAAAAAAAAATGACAAATTAAGATATATGAATAGTGAGTATTTTATAGAAAATTTTCTCTGCAATAATGTTTTACCAAGAAAATTAATAATTTAAGTGTCAGAGCTACAAACCATCTTTTGTAGATAAAAGAAAAAAAAAAGACTTAGAGCATATAAATATATAGAACATAATTTTTCTTTTATGGTAGACTAAATTAGGGGATATATATTTAATTTTTCTTCTGTTTTTTTTTTTTTCTATAGCTTATCGGAGGAGTGGGGTTGTTAAGATAGCCATTTAGGGTTTCTCACAAAAATAAGCAAGTTTTTAAATGTCTAATCTGTTTAATCAATAAATTAATTGCTTAGTAATCTTGACTTGATCAGCTACTGTAATCACATCACAGAACCACCGCCGATGGGACAATGACGCATTGGCATCATCATATGCACCCTTTTGACATAAGCATCCTTCTCTTCCCCTGAGCCTGGAAGAAAATCATCTGTCCATTCTGTCCTGACCCAGAAATTTCCGGGCCAGGGATGGGCCGGTCAATCATCAATTCTATTTCTACCTAGGTCTCTATTTTCTTTGGAAATTTTATGGTTTATTTATCCTCTTTTCAAATTTTTTTAGGGATAAGTGGACTGCAATCCACCTCAGAAATCTGAAATTTCAGCCTTTCCTAGCTAGTCTATTAATAGTCCTCCTATAAATTGCATCCTGTCCGTTAATTTGGCATCAATCCACGGTCAGGATTCAGTCCACCCCTAGAAATATTAGCTCCACTCTGGGGTGGACTGAATTATAAAAAGCCCTTTTTATTTATTGGTTTTCTTAAGGTATTGTTTCAAATCCGCACCTTATGTTACATTATCCCCTAAATCCTAATAGATTTTTTTCATTTGTCCGTAACTGTACAAATTCATAAAAATCAATGTTTTAAAAAACAACCCGGAATTAGAACTGTTCTGGCCATCAGTTTTCGGGTCGATGGTTGGACCATCTAGTTTGAACGGATGGCCCGTTCTGACAAATAAATTAAAAAATTAATTAAAATTAAAAATGGCAAAAAACTGTTGAATGGGTAAAATGAGTCAATGGCTTGACTACTGGGTCAGTGGGCCATTGACTGATTCAATGGTTTTTGGCCAAGTACTAGGTTTGGGGTAAAACAGAACCAATTGCCTAGATGGTTTCCAGGCCGAACGGTTTGACCGTTCGGATTAAAGACGGTTCGAATACCACCATGATATAAATTTGAGGGTTTTTGACTCCACCCTACCTACATCTCTATCACTTACGGGATTGAAAATTAATTCATAAAATTAAAAAAAAAATGTGTTAACACTTCTAAATTTAAACCTGTGAAGGGTTACACACAATGAAAGCACATTCATGCATCACCACTCTTCCCTTGATAAGGTTTTCTCTATGTTTGTTTCTTTTTTGAAACACCAATGGACCTTAATGTTACACCAAAGATAAAAAAAAATTATGAAACAAAGGCTATGTATGATTGCAGTGCAAATTTATTTGCACTAATACAAATGCATGAGAGTGTAAATGTAAAAAAAATACAAATTCTACTTGTTTAATTTTATTTTGGATTTTACTTTATTCTACTTCATGTCTTAATTTACTTCATCTGTACTGCAATCAAACAAAAAAAGCTAAACTTTTAAACAAAAATAGGTCAACATTTAAACTCAAATCATTTGCACTATTATGGTTTTGCATCAGTACAAATTTATTTGCATTGCAATCAAACATAACCAAAAGAACAAAAACAAATACAAATACAGAGAAAAAAAATACAACATTTAACATGATTTGACAATTTGTGATCATCTAGGTTCATAGATAATTCATGCCAAACCTGCTGTACAAGTTCGTTTACGACTGAATTAGGTTTTCCTACAATACCCCATGGACCCGTTTGCTTGTAAAGGATTCCTTGGAACAGAAGACATACGACTGACATCACTTAAAATGGATGGATGTTTGAATTCTTAGATTGGCCAGTGTACACTAGGGGTAGAGACTGCTTAGAATAGCAGAGCTGACTCTATATAATTATTTTTATTAATGGCAGAAATGGAACACAAAAAATAAAATTGTCTTGAAAAAGAAAATGTTTTCCATTCAAGAAAAATGGTCCAGGAATTCAATAGTCTAGGTTAACCTATGATATTATAATTAAATAATGGAATTTTAAAATTTATATATATATATATATATATATAAGATTATAGAAGAAATTTACAAAATTTAGACATATCTTTGATATTGTTATTATTATTACAATTATTATTATCTAAAATTGTCACGTACAACACAAATTACCTATAAAATAACAACTCAGAACTTCATTTTTGATAATATAGCCTTAATAAAAATAATATTTAAAAGTGAATTATTTGTATGTTCATAAAATAAGTGTTTTTATTTTTTTAATCAAAATTATCTTATATATTATGTATGAAATTTACCTTTCGAACTGATACCGATTCAATTGTTAATCGGGACACAAACCAGATCTAACATAATTGGTGTGTGTGTATTATTGGATTTATTCATTTCAACAGCAGAAAAGAAAAAATCCCACTCCAATATTTTAGGAAGTTCCACATATATAATGCATACATTAAGAAAAAATCTACAAATAGAGCACATTGGTATAAGACTTTGTAGCCTCAAGATTCAAATACTCTCTTAAAAACAAATCCAGATTTGATGAACATCGACATTACCCAAACCCCTTTTAGTACTGTCCAAGCTCCAAACCATTTCACGTCAGGTTTCAAATCCTTTGAGGCTAAAACATGAGGCCCATTCTAAATCCTAACTACTACCTTTCTTTTTGCTAAAAGGATTTTATTCAATCTGGAAATTTGGAACAAGGTTCAAGACAGTGACTCCAATATAGAGTGGAAGATTCTCCAACTAGACTTGCTTAAATTCTAAGTTGAGAGCAAAATCTACCAGATAGTGAGCGAATAAAGATGAATTATCTGTTATGTTTATGTAAGGAAAACGCCAATTCAGGAATCCGATTACCACTAGAGCATGATTGTGAAGAAGCCAAGGCAAAGTTAGGCGATGATGAAGCACTTTGTCACTTATGCAATATGATTTTAAAATAAAATCTAAAATTTATGACAATTCATGGAGATTGCATCTCCGCCCCACAATGCCCCACAGCACATTCCCGCCATGTATTGGGAACATCTCCAGATGATGACATTATTGGGACTAGTATTATCATCGGGAGATGTTCACAATACACGGCGGGGATGTGTTGTGGGGCGGCTCCTGGTGGAGCGGAGATGTAAAACTCCAATTCATGGGTTTTATTAGTAGCCGGAAATTATTTTCCTCAAGCGATTACTAATAATCTTTATCAAATAAATATAAACTTTATATAAAAATATATAGAAAATCAACATCTTCAAGAAAAGAAAGAAAGAAAGGAGAGAAATTTAGAAAATGTACGGGTTCGGCCTTTATTTTATCCTAAAAAATATCGCAATGTATCAGTGTGTATCATATGATATGCATCAGTTTTTGAACCCAAGCAAGATTTAGGGGGGGGAGGGGGGGGTCTAGCTGTTAAGTTTAATCATCAGAACCCCTCCTGCCATATACCTAATCCAAAAGTGTCATCTTGAAGAAAATTAATAGTATCATGGTTTAGAAACACATGAAACACATTTTTTTTGGCATTTTATGCATATCGAAATTTTGAACATTGCTTAAAATAGGAAGACAAATAGGGGTAAAAGAAGAAAAAAATTGTCTTCAACATGTTGGTAAAGTGGCCATAGGCCCTCGTTTAATCCTCAACATATTGGAATATCCAATGGCCATGTGACAAGCCATATGTTAATGGGAGATGATTATTTTATGGTTATTTCCATGCAACACTCTTACACACAATCATTCATTTTAAATTATTACCTATTTATTTATTTTCTATAAAAATAAATTTATTTGAAAATGTTTTTATGCATGGAGATACCAATATTGTTGGATTATTCTAGATCCAAATTCCAGTTCTTATTGGGTCAATGGATATCCATTTGACCCACTCTAGATTGGATGACCATGTGGCTAGATCCTTAGTCAATATGAGACATTTGTCTCAATATGGAGAGGCCTTAACTTGGTCTTCCCTCCAAAGGTTCAAGTTGGTTAAGTTCCCTCCTCAAAATAAGGAAGGGAACGCTGGGTGAAAGACCTATACATATGCTATTACAAAGATAGCAAAAAGTGTGCAAATCAAGATAACTTGGAAGGTCAAGCAATCTCCAAATTTCGGCACCATCCAGATTTGACAGTTCTCTCTTGCATTTTGTTTGAGAAATAGGTGTCTCGGATCCTATATTGTGTAGCTACTCTATTTCTCCTTGTATGCAAGTTTGGTACGCCAAGATCTTAGCCGTCCACCTTTGCATCTACTCGGTCCTTCAATTTAAGGGGCGGGGGGACTAGCTCTTAAGTTTAATCATCAGAACCCCTCTTGTCATATACCTAACCCAAAAGTGTCATCTTGAAGAAAATTAAAAAAAAAAATTATTCAGTATATTGGTTTAGAAACACATGAAACACATTTTTTGGCATTTTATGCAATCGAAATGAAAGAAAAAAAAATAGAAAATAAAAACGATAGGGGGTAGAGCTCTTTTTTGTCACAGAGAAAAGAAAAGAAAGAAGTGTGAAAGAAGAACAAGACATATGTTAATTGCTCTTGTGTGCTTATCAAATAAAATCTTCAAGTTCTTCCATACTTTAGAAGAAGATCGAGAAAGCAATGTTTTGTTAAATGAAGCTAATGAAGGTTTTAACTTTGGAGGGTTACCTGGAAGCAGAAAATTAAAGAAATTAGTAGATTTTTATGTGGATTATTCAGTGAAGGTTGAGAGATGAAAAACGAAAGCCACTAGGGGAAGAGGGCATAGAAATTATAGAAAAGATAGTGCTTAAGGCTGCGTTTGGAATCAGTGTAAAAATACATTGATAATGTTTTATAACGAACCGTGAAAATAACAATTGTTTTTTGAAAAATGAGATGGGTGGAAGATTATAAACTTTATGCTTGATGAGGCTTTACATCGATTACCGACATAAAACTCCACTCCATCTAAATACACGCAAAGAATCGGAACAGAGTTTTACATCGATCAAATTACATGCTTCTTCCAAACGCTTACAAAACCAAACCGGACATAACTGATGTAAATTTTACATGGGCTTTGATTCACATCGCTCTCAAATGCAGCCTAAGGTGCTTGCTCTCTCTGTTCTTAAACAGTTTGTTTGTTTCTGTTAGGCAGGGCTGAAGACAGTTGCTCTTGGTCCGGTGGTAATGGTATGTGGTTGGATAGTAGTTCCGTAGTAGATATTTTTCACTTGATATTTGTATTTTGTATTCTATTTTTCTTTTTTAATAATTTTTTTTACTTTTATCTTCCAATGATCGAACCCAAAAGTAATGAATTATTTCATATAATAATATTTTTATGATATTATAATATTTGACACACCTTGCATAAAAAAAAAAAAACCTAGGTCCTTGGCTAGGTAACTTCTAGATCTTTCTAGGTCTTAACAACTTTGCACGTAGGCACCATTCTAGATCTTTCTAGGTCTTCTAAGCCAGACATTAATAATGCATCACAAACATCCAGAGTAAAGTAAAGATCAACTTAACTTGTTATGAAAGAAAATAAAAAAGAAAATGAAAAAAAAGAGCGCAAACTAGAGATCGCATCATCCGTTCCCGGGGGAAAAACATTACCTGCGACGAGAAGTCGCAGACCAGCTCAACAACTCCCAATATGAGCAAGGAAATGAAAATACAAGTGATTTGGTGTATTGAATTTATTGCAAATACTGGTCGATGTGTTAATGTAATGGGCCCGCGCGTAGGATCTCATCACGGGTTGGTCCACCGGGAGAGACTCTTGTCTTTCCTTGCCCTTGCCCTTGCATACAGACCCTATGGTGGCAATCAGGTGGGTGATTTGTCCAAGAGATCACCCGAACTCTCTTCACTCTCTTTCTTGACTGTGAGAACTGAATCATTTATTTCAATTCGTACCTCCTTAAATAAGAGATTACAGAAGAAAATTCCTAATTAAACTCAAACTCCAACTTGAACTCAAACTCCTAATTACTACTCCTAATGGTAACACACTCTTAAGATAAGATAAGGGATAAGGGATGGTGTAGCTGGCAGTGAGTTGGCGGGCATAGCTGATGTAGTAGGATAAGTGTGGCCCCACCTTGATGAGCTGTCATGTGGGCCCCGCCCTGGGTGGTGCGCGCGTCTCGCGATGCTGCTGTCGTGTGGTGTGTGCTGCTGCCGTGTGGTGCGCGCTGCGTGCTGTCGGGCGGTGCGTGCTGCATGCTGCCAGGCGGTGCGTGCTGCGCGCTGCTAGGCGGTGCGTGTTGCGCGCTGCTAGGCGGTGCATGTTGCGCGCTGCTAGGCGGTGCGTGCAGCGCGCTGCCGGGCTACTATGTGGTGCTGCCCGGCAGTGCGTGCTACTGCCTATCACTGCGCCACAGTGCGCTGCCGGGTGGTGTGTCTATAACAGTTAATATTTCACTAGAAGTCGCTAGGCGTGACAAAATTTTTTATCCCAGACCACTAACATCATTTAAAAAAAGGGTAAAATATAAAAGCTTCTCCTGAAGTTTATGACAATCATAAAAAACTTCTCTATAGTTTTATTGTAACAAATAGTTTCCCTGAACTTTTGAGAAATTCAACAAAAACCTCCATTCCATCACTAACCTAGACAGAAAACGTTAACTGATGCATACTTTTTTTTAAATATCGATTTTACCCTTTTGTTACTGACCCAAATGGAAGACATCACTAACCATCTGTGCAACAACGACACTGGTGCCACCGCTTCTTCCAAGATCCAGGTAGATCTTTGCGTTATTCCTTCTCCTTGGCCAGGTCAGACTCAAACCTAGATATGTTTCTTCTTCCCCGCCGGACCAGCCGGAAAACCCAACCTCTTCCTCTTCGGCTTGTCCAAGCACAAAAAGAAAAAGCTCGCTTGTCGTCTCTCCACCATTATAAATGCCGTTAATGACCGCAAGTTTCCTCTTGAACTCTGTTGTCGAGAGAACAAATCTACATCCTCGTTTCCTCTGCCACGTCCACACTATCTTGTTTCTCTTTGCATTTGTTTTATTCTCCTGTGTTGAGTAAACATGGGAATTGATGTCTCACCCAACGACTGACTAGTACTCACCCACACTTGATTACAAGAATGCTAAGGAAGGAGAGAAATATGTGAAACATGGACTCCCCAAGTTCCTCTCTACGTATCTGCCTGAGGTCATGCTTGCCATAAATTGTTTCTTCTCTTCTACAGGCTAAATAGACTAAATCAGTAAAGCACAAGAACAATTTGAGAGTTCATATGAATCAATTTGTGTTTTTATTGACTTAAAAGTAATGGCCCTGTATTATTATTGTTTTTCCAACTCTAAAAGATAATGGAGTAAGGAAGACGCTAAAACTGCAATACGGCTTCAAAGTCCAAACCATATCATTCTTTCCTAGTCACTTTCTCAATTCCTCTAAAGAGAATTTTGAATGTTTATACAACACCTAGGTAAGCAATTTCCTAGGGTCCAAATAGTTTATACAACTACATTAGATTCATTGTTTGGTGAGTATTAGCCTCTCTGTTCCTATTACTGAAACAAGTTTTAGATTTGAAGTCCAAAGTAAAGATAATGCTTTTATTATAACCATGCCATGTGATCTCTAACAAGAGACAAAGAGCCATCTTCTAGTTTGTCAAGTCACCATTTTACTCGGGGCATACACCATATTGTGTCTATTTTTTTGATTCTTTACTCATAAAATCTCCTTTGCACAGCAAATTAGTCGAATTAGCGCCATTGGGTTTAGTATTGATTACAATGACTAACTGATCAGTTTCCGTTGACTTTATCAATTATCACTAGAGAGCCCTAATCGCCTTTTTGAAGTTCCAAAAAAAAAATATGAAGCAAAATTGTTGAGTAGCAGTTAGCCCTGAAGAAAGCACAGGCTAACAAATTAAATGGAGATGATGCCAAATGGATCGAAGATTTTGAAATTATGAAAGTGCAGATGCGTGACATCAATGATAAAGGTATTCCGATATACCTTTTGGACGGCAGATGTTTGTGATTAAGTGGGAGAAAGAATTCATTCAAATGAAAATGAACGAATTCAACCAAGGATCCCCTCTTTAATGAGAGTGGTTTAATGGCATGGTTGTAGCTAGCTCGTGCTTATTCATTAGCGGAAATGAGGAAAATTGGGAGGTGTTGCTCAGGGAAAATATGGTATTTTATGATTTGTTTAAATGATGCCTTAGGGGTAATTTTGTAAATGTATACTTTTTCGTCTAGGTCAATGATGGAAGGGAGGTTTTTGTTGAGTTTCTCAAAAGTTCAGGGAGGTATTTATTACAATAAAACAATAGGGGAGGATTTTATGATTGTCAGAAACTTTGGAGGAGGTTTTTGTATTTTACCCTTTAAAAAATCATATTATAGCCTTGGATTGGGAATATCTCCCTATGAAATAAAGTACAGAAGTGTGAAAATGTTCCCTGTAAAGGCTGTTGGAACTGTGTTCTAATGGACCTTGCAATACTGAAGCCGATGTTCAATAAGCTGGTGTGGCATATTGCTATATATTGGCCACACTGAGTTACGTTTCTTTATTCTTTTACATATGTATGAACAAATTTTGCTTACCATTTAGGGCAGGGGATCTACCTTTGGGACATTTTTATTTTCTCATTGAATCACACTAACTTGTTTAAGCCTTTGCTCGGCAAAACCCCCCTTTCCCCCAGATTTTCTGTTTCCTTATCCTTATAAGACACTTTTGAAATATTTTTATTTTCTCATTAAATGTATCATTAACTGATTGAACGATTTTTGGTCAGAGACCGGGTTTAGGGTAAAACAGAACTACTTGCCTAAATGATTCCTGAGCCAAGCAGTCCGACCATCCAAGTCAATGATGATTCAAAAACCATGACATTTGATCATATCATTTTTGTTGGAGTTGAAGCACACTCAGTTGTTCAACTCATTTACATACCTAGATATTCGATTCTATTTGAAACTCAATAATTAAATCAGTATAGAACCATCATAAACCCACAAACTCGTAAGTATTAGATATCAAATGGAACTTAAATGTATTGTATTTGAATTCAAATCAAATCTGATCCGCTTGTAGCCCTAATCCAAATCTACAGTCTATGGTTAAAAGAAATGCTAGTGAACAACGCTAGATCATTCTAAGGCAATTTGTAAATTAAATCAAATAAAGACTCCAAGGCTCATGATAGCTCTAATGAGCAAAAAGTGGAGGATTTGAACTTTGGGAAGTTGGTTGGAGTTACCTTTGAGGGTGTGGATGGAGGAAGGTGTGAGAGATTAACTTGAGGCCAAGGTGAGGGCAGATCAAGAGGTCCAGGCCAAAATGAAATCGAAGCCTAAGAAGAGCTTACATGCAAGGATTAAAGTATCAACAGGGTGTATTGTATTCGTATCCGTGCTCACTGGCATAGGATACGTTACAATTGTATGTATATCTTGCCATTCGTGCATACCAACACAAATACATTATTGTATCAATGTGTATCGTACTATATCGGTGGATATGACCCGATACTCATTGATACAAAAGTGTTTCGGACCCTAATTTGACGATATATCCAAACCTTGATTTCAGATTTAATTTTTCCAAAAAATTTAATAAGAACTAAAATTTATAAAATTAATTTATCTTAAATAATTTATATATATTTTATTTTACATATAAATTATATGTTCAAAATGAAAACATATTTATTATTTGAAAAATCATATAGTTATTATTTATATAAAAATACTAAATAAATAAAATTTTCCTAAAAATATAATAAAATTTGAAAATTATAATTATAAAAACTGAACTAAATAATTTAAGGGTTAATTTTCCCCAAAATTTTAATAAAAAACTGAAAAATATAAAAATAATTTATTTTATCTACCTAAAATTATTTATAGCTTTTGTTCTAAAATTATATGTAAAATAAACAATTGTACGTTAAAAAATAAAAATAATAATATTTTAAAAATAGATATTATTTATATAAAAATACTAAATAAAAATTTTTCCTAAAGAATTAATTAAAATTTAAAATTCTAATTATAAAAGCTGAAATAGAGTGATAATTATTATTTGATATGTACATCTTCCAAAGTCCTGGTATTGTTGATTGTAATGTCTCTCTTCACATAACCTATTAAAGTGTGCACTTCTCATGTATATATACCTCATTCATAGTTAATTTAACTTTTGATTTAGTGGTATTAATATATTTCTGTGATTTGTATGTATTTCCCTAGTGTATCCAAGCATTTTCATATCTTTCGTTCATATCCATGCGTTTACAAAGCATATCCATATCCGTATCCAAGTTGTCTGATATCATACTTGATACAAATACTTTAATCCTTGCTTACATGGATGCAGTGATGAATTAAATTACTCATCTAGCAGTTTGGATTGCCTTTCAGGCTAAAGTAAGTTGAAAAAGCTTGTAGGTTTCTATGATGAATTGAAGACCCAATGAAGGGGAGAGCTTGGGGCACACACACAAGGGGTAGGGGAAGAAGAATTCACATCTGTGCCCCATAGAGCACAAACCCCATAGCACATCCCAACCATGTAATGGGAATATCTTCCAATGACAAGTACGGGTAGGGTGCAAATGGATCGACTCATGACCCGATCTAATCCAAGATTTGATCCTATTTGGTCGAATTCAAATTACCCTTGTTCGGATCTTCGGATTGGATCAAATCGGATAATACGATCCAACCAAAAATTGGATCGGATTCACATCACCCCTTATCCAATTCGAGAAGATCCAATCCGATACATATTATATATTTTTATATATATATATATGTTATTTATTAATTTATAAATATATTTTTTATATTATATTTTTATAAATTTGTTATATTATTTATTTTTATAAAAACATGTATATATATGATGAAAATAATTAAAAAATACTTGTATTTTTTGTTTTTACTTTATTTAAATTAATATTTTTCATTTTTCTTTTAATAATTTACTAATTTTTAAAGAAAACAAGTCAGATCCGAAGATCTAACTTACCTATAGGATTCAAATTCAAATAGAGTCCTATCAAATCCGATCAAATTGGATCTGACATAAATAGCGTTGGATCATATTCGAATATACCTTGATTCAAATCTTATCCAATCCATTTGCATCCCTAAGTATCAGAGATGTTCACTATGTATGCTGAGATGTGCATGTGGGTGCACTCTATGGGGTGCCAATGTGAACTCAAGGAAGGAGGGGGAGGAACATTTACATTATGAGCATGTTTGGTTCCGTGGGCATTTCTTGAAAAAACATAGCCATGTTTGTGCCAGCTAGGCATGGACGTATACTGAGGCTTGAACTACTATTTGGTTCAATAGTTTATTGAAAAAACACTGAAAATGACAATGCTTAGAATTTTGTGACCGGAGCCATTGGGGGAAGTGACAAATTCTCACTTCCCCCAATGGCCTAGCATTTCTTGAAACATGGATCTGATGTGGACGCTGATGTGGTGGCCCGAGGTGAAGATCCAATGCATTGTGAACCATGAAAGCTCAAGAAAAAAGCCTATCATACACTACTGTGGATGCTAGTGTTGACACACTTCTGAGAGGAGAACACCATCGCCATTGTCTGCTCATAGAGACCCCCTATTCACACACTATTGTGGATGTTGGTAAGTCCATCATCAATTGTACTAATCTTGCCATTTAACACCAGCAAGTTCATTGTTTTCACTTGACAAAAATGGTATTCTAAATTTCTTTCCTATTCCAACAACAATGCCATGATTTCGGGTGTGCAAAAAACAATGAAGATGGTAGCAAGTTCATTGTTTTCACTTGACAAAAATGGTATTCTAAATTTCTTTTCTATTCCAACAACAATGCCATGATTTCTGGTGTGCAAAAAACAATGAAGATGGTCATTGGCCATTGTCTTCTTATCTCTGGCAGTGGCGATGGGGGAGTGAGGTCTCTTTTAGCTCTTGGGTTGAAGCCTAAAGAGGAGAAATATGATAAAGTTCATCCTTTGAACTCTACACATCTCTTATTCTTCACTGTTAGCTGATGCCTTAGAAATACCACCCATTCATACTTTCTTGATGTTCTCTATAGTAGGGGTGTAAACAGATTGAATTCGAACCGAATAAGGTAATATCTGAATTTGAATCCGATTAGAAAATTCGATATCCGAATTCAATTAAATATTCAAATATTCAATTCGATTTAAATTTATTGGTGAATGTCCAAATTGACAAGACTTCTACCTGGAGTCTACTCCTTGATAAAGATAGCTCTCTGGATGTTCAATAGACTAGGACTTTGTCTAGATAACTCTGCTCTGTAACTTACCTTCTCCTATTGTAACTAAGACTCTTCTTATATAAATATATTAGATTGCCACAAGTCGGCAACAAGCCTTTCAATTCATTGTTTGTTTCGAATATGGTTTTACATCATTATGGTATTAGAGCTCATGGCTACTACATCCAATTTCGATATGAGTGGTAGCTCTTTGCCTTTCGGAGCCAATCTTGGTTTGCCCTCTATTCCATTCACTCCTATTCGATTGAATGGAGAAAACTATCTATAGTGGCATGCACAAATATGATGCCATTGATATATTTTTGTGTTTCAAATCGCATGTTGAAAACCAATTTTCTTGCAAAATAGTCTTCAATCAGATTGGGGTGGTGAATACTGTTCCTTTCTTGGCTACTTAGACCATTTTGGCATCACCCATCGTGTTACTTGTCCTTACAATCATTCTCAAAATGGTTCTGTTGAGAGGCGACATTGTCACATTATTGAAACGACGCTTGCTCTTCTCAAACAAGCCTCTCTCCCATTTCGCTTTTGGGATGAAGTTGTCTACACTACTACATTTTTTATTAATCGTCTTATCACTCCTCTCCTTGGTCTTAAGTCCCCCTTTGAAATTCTTTTTCAACAAACCCCTGACTATACCTTCCTCAAAACCTTTGATTGTGCTTGTTACCCTTTTTTTTTGCCCCTATAATCGCCATAAATTTGATTATATCGTTCCTCTCAATGCACTTTTCTTGGGTATAGTCCTCGACACAAAGGGTATAGGTGTTTTCATCGTCACACTGGTCGGGTATATATATCTCCACCCACCGTTGCTCCAACTGCCAACCAGTCCTCCCAGCCCATCATTTATCCTCTTACACCTCCCCAAGGACCAGTCTTCACTTCACCAATGATGACATCAAGTGGTCACTCTCATGGCTCTTATACGTTCTTGCAATCAAATGAACATGATAACATTGTTGCAGCTTCACCATCAACTGCTCATGCTGCCTTGCCTATATCATCGACCTCCCCTCAATCTGTTTCACCATCCGACTCTAATTCTCCACCTCAAAGGACTCGCTCATTGCATGATATTATCCAGCATGGTCCTCGTGATACTTCCAATTTATAGCAACCTACTACACGAACACATTCTATGGTGACACGATCACAATCTCGGGCTCATAGTTCTCATGCTTCCATTGCTACGAGGTATCCTATTTTTGCTGCTCTTGTTGCCCATCTTTCAAATAGTGTGATCGAACCCACGTCCTTCTCCGTGGTTGTTAAAAGTGAGCCTTGGCGTCGCGCCATGTCTGAAGAATTTGATGCTTTAATGCGGAATGGCACATGGTCTCTTGTACCATCTCAACCTGATATGAATGTTGTCTCCTCCAAGTGGATTTATAAACTCAAACGTCGGGCTGATGGTTATATTAAGCGCTACAAAGCCTGCCTTGTGGCACGTGGCTATACTCAGCGACCAGGGGTTGACTTTAATGATACTTTCAGCCCGGTGGTCCATCACACCACCATACGTAGTGTTCTTTCTCTTGTTGTTATGCACAACTGACCCATCTGACAACTCGATGTACACAATGCTTTCCTTCATGGACAATTTCAAGAGGAAGTCTTTATGGAACAACCACAACGTTTTGTTGACCCTCAACATCCTACACATGTTTTCTAATTACATAAGGCTCTCTATGGATTGAAACAAGCTCCATGAGCTTGGTTTCATCGTCTTGCCTCATTTTTACAATCTCTTGGGTTTTGTGGGGCTACTGCGGATCCCTCATTGTTCTTCTATAGAAAAGATGGTGTTATGCTTTTCTTGCTTATATATGTTGATGATATCTTATTAACTGGGAACAGTTCTTCTGCCATCTCTACTCTCTTGAACTCGCTAGCTAAAGAGTTTGTCATTAAAGATCTTGGTGTTGTACACTACTTTTTTGGGATGGAGGTATCTCATTCTTCCCAAGGCGTGGTTATTTCTCAATGTAAGTACATCTATGACTTGTTGAAATGCACCAATTTGGATGGTGCCAAAGTAGTCATTTCTTCGCTTGCGCCTTCTTCCTCTCTCTCCAAATCTGGTGGCAAGCCTCTAGCAGATACATGTAGTGCAAATCGTGTTTGCCAAAGTAGTCACTTTGATACGACCTGATATATCCTTTGCTGCAAATCGTGTTTGCCAATACATGTGCCCCACCGAAGATCATCTTATTGCAGCCAAACGCATTCTTCAATATCTCAAACATACTTTGGATGCTGGATTATGGTTTAAACCTGGAAAAGACGTCTCTCTTATTGCCTATATAGATGCCAATTACGCTAGATGCCCAGATGATCGACGCTCAACTAGTGGCTACGCTATTTATTTGGGCCCACATCTTGTTTCTTGTTATTCTCGTAAGTAGCACACCATTGCTCGCTCTAGTACAGAATCAGAATTCAGGTCGCTTGCAGACACCACAGCTGAGTTGATTTGGTTGCAATCACTTTTAACGGAACTTGGCTTTTCTCTCAAAATACCCCCGATGTTGTTTTGTGACAATATTGGTGCTACATACTTGGCTGCGAACCCCATCTATCATGATTGCACCAAGCACCTAGCCATTGACTACAACTTTCCTCTTAGGATCAACTGGCTGACGTGTTTACAAAGGCTCTATCCAATCCGCGTTTCTCCTTTCTTCAATCCAAGCTCAATGTGTTGGTATCCACCCCGTTGAGCTTGTAGGGGAATATTGGTGAATGTCCAGATCGACAAGACTCCTACCTGGATTCTACTCCTCAATAAAGATAGCTCTCTGGAGGTTCAATAGACTAGGACTTTGTCTAGATAACTCTGCTCTGTAACTTACCTAATCCTATTGTAACTAAGACTCTTCTTATATAAATATATTAGATTGCCACAAGTCGGCAGCAAGCCTTTCAATTCATTGTTTGTTTCAAATATGGTTTTACATCATTAAAATTTGATCAATTAATTATTTTAGGTAATTAATAAATATATAAAATAAATATTTTATTTATATAAAGTATATAAATTATTTATATAATTTATATATTATATATTAGAATTAAATAATCAGTTGAATTCAGATATTTATTGAATTAGATCAGGTCATATCTGAATTCCATTGATTAGATATTCGTATTTATCCAAATTCAATTTGATTATATCAAATCTCAAATTCGAAATCGAATTCTCAAATACTGTTTATACCCCTACCAAGGTTCTAAATATTGATACAGGCCAATATGCAGATTGATGCTTTTTTTATGTTTTATTTTTAATTTTTTCAAAACTAGTTCAGAGGGGTCGATTTAAGTCCTAGCTACCCTCTGAACCATGGTCTAACCCAATACATCCCTTGTAGAGGCATATCGGAAAGGCCCCGATACGACACATATCGGCCAATACAAGCTGATATATACCGATATTTTGAACCTTGACCCCTACTCTATAGTCATCATTTTCCGTTTTTCTCAAAGCCAATAGAAATAAAATTTTGGTGACTACTAAGTACTGACTGGTATATAGTTTTAATGGAGAAGAGTTTCTTCGCATTCTATCATCAAACCCCAATAACAGAATAACCATCTTCATTGTTTGTTGCATTGTTCTTGTCACCAAAATCATGGCATTATTGCCAGAAATCATGCCATTGTTGTCGGAATATCAAAGAACAATGTCACACTAAATATGCATACTATTGTTTCTTGAAATGCCCATCAAACAGCCAAACAACAAGAAATGTTTATTATTGTTGATGTGGCAAGTAACTTGGGTGTTACTAGAAATACCCCACCAAATAGCCAAATTAAAAAAATATTTAAAGTAATGTTTATTTGAAAACTATCCATCAAAAAACATCCACGAAACCAAACATATATTATGAGGGTGTTTGGTTCTGTTTACGTTTATTGAATAAACGTTTTGTACTTGTGTGGCTACAAAACTGAGAAAAGCAATTAATGAGGGTGTTTATAACATGTAGGCACCATTAGGCACCACATCAGCAAAGGTGCCAATAAACGCCTACCCGTTGGGGGAAGCTCCAAAATGAAGCTTCCTAAAACAGGAGAGTTGCACAGAAATCGATGTTTGCAATACATACAAATGCAATTAATGAGGCCTTTGCTAATAGGGCACCTATGAGGCAGTGTTTACTCAATAAACATAAACGGAATCAAACACATACTACGTCTTGAGCTCTGTTAGGTTGGGGTGTCCACCTTTGCTGTGATGCTTGTATTGGTGGGGATAGCTTTCTAGTTTTTTTTGTTGATGTACTTTGGCGGTTTCCGTTTTTTGTCTATGGATAGGTACTAGGGATAGGGTTTTGATGTAAATATCTAACTTTCTGTTTGTTTTAGTGATCGGTGGTTGTAGGTAGGGGTGACAATCTTCCCCATCCTCGATGGGGACCCGACTAGGGTCGGGGATGGGGATTGTTTTGGCGAGGCGGGGATGGGGATAGGGATTAATAGGAATCCCTGATCGAGGTCGGGATCGGGGATGGAGATTGAGGTCCCCGCCCTACCTCGACGCCAATTATATATTTATATAAATTTAAATGTTATTTATATTTAATATATTATTTATATTATATATTTATATCAAAACATATTTAAAACATTATTTATAATTTAAATTTTTATCCTTGACAAGGATTGGGGGCAAAGGATGGCAAATCTGATCCCTACCCCAAACCCGCCTCGTTGCCATTCATAATTGTGAGTTGGGCCTAAGTTCGAGTGTGAACCCTTGATCTTAGATCCACTTTTGTCTTTTTGTGTCTTGTATAAAATTAAGCTAATTGGGTTTATATCATGATCCAATCCATTCACAACTCGAATTGGGATAGAGGTCATAATCACAGTCCCCTTAATACATTCAAGTACTCAGTTTTGACCGCCTGCTACTGCCTGCCATTTTCTAAAAACATTATCAACCTGTTAACCGAAGCCAAGATTCAACAAGAACCCTAACCTGTTAACGGTCCTTAATCCACGTTTACCATGCAATGATGGGTTTGGATCTGTTTCCCTTAAGTTGTTCCCACATCCCACCATGCAGGATATTACAGCTATGCATTGGAAATATCTACCAAATCATTCATGCTTTATGGGGAGTTCGGCTTCAGTCAAGGCAAAGTCCATTTGAGCAGCTTTTACTGCCTTGCATTGAGAATATCTTCATACTTGTGTGTTTTATTTTATGGAGAGATATTCCCAATGCAAGGTTGCAAAAAGCTGTTAGAACGGTGTGGACACATATTTGCCCTAATAGAAGTCGATCTCCTTTATGGGAAGATATTTCTCTAAATGTTTAAAACTATGCTAATGGAACAGTGTATTCAAGCATAACAAACACACAAGAGCAGAAATTTAACATGTAGAACTCATAAAGTAGAAATGGAAGAGAGATAGAGAGCACACCGGATTTACGTGGTTCAGCACTATGGCCTACGTCCACAGACGTTCAAGAACAAGAAATCCACTATAGAAGCTTCTAATAGAGTTATAATGGCTCTCCTTCTACAGCCCTTCTTTTTATAACGTTAATGTGTTTTTTCTTCTTATCTACTTCTCTTCTCTTTCTTTTTCTCAAAAGACAAAAGACAACAAAAGAAGAAAAACCTAATAAATACTAGCCCTTAAATCTTAATTATCTCCAATGGCTGAGATTACAAGACATAACACAAATTAAATTTATAAGATTTTCCAAAAATACCCTTGATGAAACCGCATAAACCCAACAATTCATAATATAGGCAAATGTGGGTAAAGCAATGACGACAGATTTTGATACAACATCCACTTTGACATGTTTAACTAGCTGGTTCAAGCACCAATTAAAACCACCAGAAATCGAGGATTAATCATCGCTGGTTGTGTTTGATTCTGATGGCCTGAAACTTACAGACATCCAAACCTAATATGATCCGAATGCAGAAATGAATTAACATACAATATTTGGTTCTCATCTCAAGAGGGGTTAGTCTCCCCTTTAATATTTATGAATTAATATAATTAAAAGGGATCATTTATTAGAATATCCTCTATAATTTTACGGATTTAGTTTAACCTACTTTTTTATTTTACTAAAATACTCCTTATAATTTGTAACCTATTTAATTTTTTTTTTTTCAAAAAAATGAAGTATCTTTTATTCATAAAGAAAAAAAAAGGATATACAAGAGATACAAATATACAATGCAATAAAACCAGCAGATCCCAAAGGAATCCTCTTACAACCCGAGTCCACAGCACTCATGGCCAAAAACATGGCAAAACACACTCGAGAATACTTGGAACCTGATCCTCCGTCAAAACCTAACCACCAAAAGCCTCGAAATCTCATTACAATCCTCTTACAAACCCCATTTATACCACCTGGGTCCGTTTGATTCGTGATCGGAATCAGAATGAGAATCTTTTAGAATCGGAATCGGAATGGTCTATTCCCCTAAGTGTTTGGTTCAAACAGGAATCGGAATCAGATTCCGATTGATGCTGTTTGGTTCATCAAGAGGCTGGAATCGGAATTGGCCATGATTTTCAATTTTGCCCCTAATAAAAATAAAAAAGCAGAAGATGCATGAAAATACCAAAACAAATGCAGAAATTACAATAATTTTGCAGAAAATTCAGAAAAACGCATGAAAATACTCAAAATTTGCAGAAATTGCAAAAAAAAAAAAAAGTAAAAATTTTGCAGGAAAAATGCAGAAATTACAACAATTTTGCAGCACATTCAGAAAATGCATGAAAATACTAGAAATTTTGCAGGAAATTGCAAAAAAATGCATGAAAATACCTGAAATTTTGCAGAAATTGCAGAACTTACAATAATATTACAAATAATTTTGCAAAAAATTCAGAAAAAAATGAATGAAAATATCAGGAATTTTGCAGAAATTGTAGAAAATTGCAAGAAAATCAGAAAATTGCAGAAATTACAATAATTTTGCAAAAAATTCAGAAAAATGAATTGAGTGTGGTAGGGGGAAAACAAACTTTGTATGTTTCAATTTTGGATAAGATTCAAAATATAATTATATAGCCCATGGATTCAACAATGGGATATTTTGCTCTCACATCAGATATGATACATAAGTACCCATTGATTAGTTTGCCACCTAATGGCAAAGGAAGCTAAACATTAGTTGCTCCTGTAAAATGAGTAAGCAGGTGCCTGTACACATCTGGCAGATAAGCTATTCTGAAGGTTCATTACCAGCTTTATGGCCAACTTATGAGTTCTTAAGTCATGGTTACGATAACCTAATGGATATTCCCATTTGAACAGTTAATGCAGAAGTTCAGGTTTCTTTTCTGAATTCATTGTGAAGTTTGTTTTCTCTTGAGGTGGAGCTAAATTTGTTCTGTGCTATACATGCACATAATATATATTTCCTTGTAATGCACCTAACCAAAATGGTTTCTATCTACTTCTTCAGGTCAAGATAAAGTGCTTGTGTGAGTCAGGACGTGTTATTGGTTGCAAGCTTACTCTGTTTTAATTTGAGTCCAGATGAGAGCAGGTTATGTCTTTTTCATTTTTACAGCACCCTATGTGCAGAGTCTCATCTCTATTAAAAGGAAGTTCATTCCTTCAACCAAGGATCTTGGCCCGTTTTTGGTTAGAGAAGTACCAAACTTACACACTTGAAAACAGTTGTAGTTTTTATGTGCATGGATCTAGCACCCATCAACCTTCTGCAAAGGAACAATATAGGGGAAGATGGAAGCAGCGACATATAAACGTAGGAAATGAAAACTATAGTCATATAAAAGTTACAGCACGTGGGCCGTGTCAGGCGGGTTTCAAATGCATGTATACAAAATATATTGGCTTCATCATTTTCTCCTATTGTTTTTGACTTTGATCATCTACTTTAGGAGAAACATCAGATGTACTGTTGGGAGGGGTATTATGGTCATTGTAAAGTTATTTATCACTTTACCCAAAATGCCCCTCCAAACTAGTTGTTATATAGTTGTTGGGGACATTTGTGTCATTCTTTTTCCCCCAAAACCAAAATACAAAATACCCCCTGTATAATTGTTTATAATTGTTGGGGGGGGGGGGGGGTATTTCTATAAAAAAACCCCAAAATGTTGAAATTAGCTAGTTCGTCAGGTGGGTCGTGTAGTGCTAGCCCACAGTGCGTGTCATGCCGCAGGTTGGGCCATGCTGGCACGTGGGCCACAAGCGGCGTGGCACACATAGTGTCGTGCCAGCCCATGGACCTCATGCAGGATCTGGCACACCCCCATGCCGTCATGCCATGTCATGCCGGCACACCTGATCAGACCAGTAAACTATATGAAATCAGGCACAAAGTGTTGGACAGAAAAGTTACAGCAACAACTAGGTTAAACATAAATAAGCCAAAGCTGATAGAATTTGAAAGAGTTCAATACTGTGACATTCGAGACAAGCTTTCAGATAGCAAAGTACTAGAGCAACTTGTCACATTTTTTGTTTATGATATTGAAACCATTTGATTGAGCAGAGAAAACGAACGAATCATTGAGATTGCAATTCAGGATCTCCTGGGAGGTGAGAACAGTACATTCCAAACTCTAGTCAACCTAGAACGTGTTATCCTCAATTCCCATGTCCATGGCATCACAACAAGTATGGTTAACAGACCTGATGTTCCAAGGTATAGTATTTAATAATATTGCATTTTTATGCTTCTGTCATTGACTGATTACCAAGTATATCAAGTAATAATCATGTTGTTGTAATTTGTAGAATAGACACCTAATCTATTTATGTAGCAAGCCTAGTATTTTATTGGCTTTTCTCTGCAACTTTTTGTTAGTTTTGTTATCGGACCTATTATCTATTGTTAAACTTGTTGGGCTTACAGCTTGAAACAGGTCACTGCAACCCTTCTCTTATGGGAGATTAAAACTTTATTAGGAGAAGAAAGAAAGAAATATACAATTGACAGCTTTTTACATGAGAGACCAGACCACAATCACCTGATACCACCTCAACATCTTTGCACTAATAAGGCAAACTAAAAATAGAAGGCAGAAAAGCATGCACTATCTCAAAAACTAAAATACAAAAGGAGCCACTCAGGAAGGAATGAACCCCAATACAGGTTATATCTCTCCACCCCTACCCTAGCCACAATGCCACATTATCTTCCAGTGAATTAGCTGATCTTTGGACCCATCTGAACATGCAGCTATTCTCATCCTCTCTCATCTATCAAATAAAGGAGGTGGGAGCATGCATGTGAGATAAAGGGATCACATGGGTCCTTGAAAGCTCATGGAAAGGAGGAGGGGAATAATTAATTACAACCAGCACTTCTAATCTGTAGAGAGGCATTTTTTCTTCTAATGTATTCCCTTTTCTTTTTATTATTATTTTTTTATCATTTTTTATTAATCACAATTTATAATTTATCTATTTCTTATATTGCCTACTACAGGGAAACTCCCTGCTTATCGGAGAGTTCAGATCAGTTGTCGGCCAGATAATTCAGACGAAATAACCATCAACTGGACTAATGACATCATATTTAAAATTAGGAAGAGAAAACAGGGAAAGAAAAAAAATATATATCATAAGGTCATCAATCGCACTAATCATGCATTGAGTCCCTAATCGGAGTTAGAAAGAAAAAATGAAGAGGTTGGGTAGGCGTTGAGAGTTTAGTAGTTTACGAGCTGATTCGACAGAACCAGCTCCATCCCTCTCCCCCAGGCCCAAGTCAATTCGAGACAACAACAACTTAAATAGAGTCATAAACATAAAATGGAAGAAACGAAACCAGAAAAATGGTGAAATATTGTAGAACGCACTTACCTGTTAGAATATTGGCTTGGAATCGATGGATGTTGTAGGGGAAGATTTGAGACGAGCTTTGATTTTGAATCACTCGCCCTTAATCTCTCTCTCTCTCTCCCTTTGAACTACTGCAGCGATCGGTGCTCTAGATGAAGACTCTGCACGAGGTTTAGGATGAAACGATTTTAGATTGTATCCGGTGAGGAAGAAGAAGAAGATTCAATCAGTGGCCTTACCTCGCCGGAGGTTGGTTCAATCAGAGCATGCGGTTAATTTCGAAGGAGGAGGAGGAGGAGGTGGTGGTGGTGGTGGAGAATGGTTCAGCAGTTGTTTTACCTCGCCAGAGGTTGGTTCAGCTCTCTGTTCGGCGATGGAAGAAGGCTTGGAGTTCTCGCAATCTCTGTTTTGTCTCTTCAACTGGATTGAAAATGGGGAAACTCCAATCTCCTGTTTCGTCTCTTCGACTGGATTGAAAATGAGGAAGGCATTTTTGTCCAAAAAATTAAAAAACCATAAACCGGAATGGGAATCACATTCCCTGGGGAGGGTCAGGAATGGCCATTCCCCCATAGAATGGGAATGGGATTTCCATTCCGATCAACCAAGCACTTGAAATGGAAATGGGCCATTCCAATTCCGATTCCAGACTCCTATTACCTCAAACCAAACGGACCTTAAAAACACCCCAAAAAACTAGAAAGAACCTGGCCCGCAAATTAACGGGCCACACTGTTTCTTCCTCTGCCTCTATTACCCCTTTTCCTGGTGCTGCGAGTGCCCGAAGTAGAGGTTGCTGAAACATCTGACCAGGAACTTTCTGTCTCCACCGCTTTTTCCACCTCCAAGCACATATCGTTCCGAGGGGTATGAGCCTTCACTTCGTTGACAAGTGAGGAATTAAACCAATCTCGTAACTGGGGCTCTTGCTCCGCTCCGTAAGAAGCCCCAAGAAGCTTCCCAAATTCCAACAGCTGCTCCACCTGAGCTACAACGGCCCTATAAGCGTGCATCAATCATTCTTTCTCTTGCAATTCAAACACGGGTTCATCCTCCAAATCTACATCCAAAGGCACGCTTAATTCCAAGGGAAGACATTAATAGAAGTCAGTACTACTTTTAGATCTGGGTGAGGGGTCTTAGCAAGCAAGGAAAGGTTCAAATTTCAAAATATTATTACGTATTGGTCGATACATATTATATCGGAGCCTTTCTTATACATAGTTCAGAAGATAGCCAGGACTTAAACTGATTCTTTTAAATCAATTTTGAAAAATAAATAAATAAATAAATAAAACACCAATAAAGACGCATATGCCGATATTTACTTATTTAGAACCTCAAGTCTAATAATTCAAACCTTCAATGCCTCTTGGAGAAACCTTTAGACTCTCCAGCTTCTCCCAAACCGATTTCGGGGGGACAAGAGCATGCGAGGCCCCTGCCAAAGTGGGCTTCACCAACGAGTCTAACGAGTCTAGCCCATTGTCTTGAAAGGTAGGCGGGCTAACAATAGATATCGGGTTGACCCATAACGGGTCTACCCGGGCCCCCAAATGAAAAGCTGAGGAGACCGAGAGACCTGTCTTCTCCAGCGGCTGGTCCTCCGGCAACACCAACTCTCACGCGACTCCTGCCGGCAGTTGCACAACAGCACGCCCCCTACTGGCGAGAAAAGACTCTGAGGCGACACCCCATGTTCAACGTCTCCCGACGTCAGAGGCCTCTGCAAAACTTCCACTGCCTCTTCTCTTACCCCGTGAAACGGAAGATGTCACTGCTTCCTTCTTTTTCCTTTTGCAACGAGTCCATTTCGCAGGGGCCGCA
The DNA here is from genome assembly GCF_055504915.1 of Nelumbo nucifera. Classification (NCBI taxonomy): domain Eukaryota; kingdom Viridiplantae; phylum Streptophyta; class Magnoliopsida; order Proteales; family Nelumbonaceae; genus Nelumbo; species Nelumbo nucifera. The sequence goes on from NC_142649.1 coordinate 197,768,940, forward strand.
ACAGTCCCATGGTCCTACAACAGCCTCCACTCTTTCCCAATTCGTAAGCCGACTTCAGATCGTAAAAAGAGAAGTCCGGTCCTTTGTGTAAAGGCAGAGCAATCGATCTCGGGTTCAGCCCACTCTAGCTGCTGGCGCCTCACATACACATCCTATCGTGCATTGGCCGTACTTATTAGTTATTTTTTATGGGAGATGTTCTCAATGCATGGTGGATGTGCCTGTGAAGCGCCCATTTGTGAAGAGCAGCAGATCCCGTCACTTTACTTACAGCCCTACGAACTTGGGATGTTACGGACCGCTCCGCTCTAAATGAGAAGACGGAGGGCCTCGAGGTTTTTTCAGACCAGATTGTTCGGGTACACGGAGATGAAGCCAGCCACTGCATCTCCAATCTGGCTATCTCCTTGAAGACTGCCAAGCACCAGACTGAGAGGGGAACTTCAAAAATTCTGATCCACTACTTGACGAAGCCTCCCTTCTGGCTTTCCAAGCAACCTTCCTGAGTTTGCAACTTAATTAATTGATCATACTTTCACTAAAAAGTGTTTGTTTTGCAAAAATAGTTATCTGATCACCCAAACTGAGTGAAAACATGTTAATTCATGATTATTTATTCCAAAAAGTATCTCTAATACTTTTTTTTTGTAAAAAAAAATACAAAATTGACCAAATAGAGTGGTTGTCATGTCTTATTATGGACAAAAAATGATATTTTCATTTTTCAAATGGAGATTAAGGTCAAAATAATCATTATCCATTATTATCTATAGGAGGTTTTAGTAAGATACAAAATAGATTTTAGTAAATCCTTGAAACTATAAGGGTGTCCTAAGAAATGAAATAAAAAGTCTATGCCATCATAGGCCACCTTAAGAAAGAAAAAAGTGATTCTAACCGATAAGAGCAACTTTTCGGCCCTAATATCAATAAAAAATAACCTTTTTAATATAATTTCTATAATAGGTTAATTTTTATTTAAATTATCAAAAAGGGAGAGAAATACTGTTCATCTTCTTCTTCCTTAGACCACCGAACAAATCTCCCCACCTCTATCTCTCTCTGCTTGACTTTCTAGAGAAACCAGCACTGAATCTAGCTAGCCCATCCCTCTTCTTTTCGATTCTCCATCTCCAAGCTTCCCACCCCTTTGGTAAGCCAGTCGCACTGGTAAGCAAGTCAAACGGCAACTCTTTGCTCGACCCAACTGATCTTCCCTCAAAGAAACTCCACTAGTGGTGAAATTATGCCAGATTCATAGCTTCTTCTGCATGATTTTCTAGAGAATACAGCACTGAATCTGGCTAGCCCATTCCTCTGCTTTTCGATTCTCCATCTCCAAGCTTCCCACCCCTCTGGTAAGCAAGTCGAGCGGCGGCTCTTTGCTAGACCCAACTGTTCTTCCCTCAAAGAGGCTCCATCAGTGGTGAAATTATGCTAGATTTCACAACTTCCTCTGTGAACCTTGTTCATAGTGTAGGAATAGATGACGTGAGCGACATAGTAGGGATGTAAATATTCTGGTCTCTTAGAAACCCGTTCCATTAAAGCTTAATAGTCTTTCTGCCCCTATTTGATATATTTTTTAAAAAAGTTAACCTATTTTAATAATTATTTTAAAAATATTATTCTTATTGATATTAGGGCCAAAAGTTGCCCTATTCGGCTATAAAGGAGATCAAACATAAAGTGTTTTAGAGACGTTTAATAATGATTTATTGCTTTAATATTCAAACGATATCTTAATTAACCCACTTTTCTTGTTTAGGAACTCGCAACCTGCTAATATCTTATTCGCGAAAAGACAAAGCAGTAAGTCGTTTATAACATCGCTTCTTGATCAAGGCAACAGAATTTCAGCGACAAATTAACACAATTATTCTTTGGATTTATTTTCTTCACGAGAGGATTATTAATCTACTCTGGACATGAGTATGCATAAAGGAAAAAAAAAAGTTTAAAGTCTACCAATAAATTTATGCAACAAATATTTTTAATGATTTTAGTGAAACATACTTGACAAAAGAAAGAAGATAGATGGATTGAGAATTTGAGAGGAGAGGACTGGAAGAGTATCGAGGATCAAGAGCTCTCTAGATAATGGGTGGAAATTAAAGTAGAGGAGTTACGACCACATAGAAAATATTAATCCGGCCTATAATCAATCTGTGGTTGGCACTTGACAATTATTAAGATCTTGACAAGACTAAATAGTCCTTCTTCTTCAAGCATTTTCTATTCATTTTTTTTTCTTGGATAACAAGAAGGGTTTTATATGCTTTTCTTGTGTTAAAAAAAATATTAACTTCTGGTTAATTGTTTTTTATTCATATAATGAGATGGATGGTTGAGATATAGGGTTGCAAATTAATGAATCGGATTGAATTTGGTAAAGGGTATATTTGTTTCTATCCGAATCTGATCAGAATTCGATTTTCAAGAACATGATTCAAATTCGAATATCTTATTGAATATCCGATTCTAATCTGATTCAATTAGAATTATAATCGGGTCATTTTGGATTGGGATATATCCAAATTCGAATCCAACTCTTAACGGATCCGAATCTGAACCCTGATGAGCTTGCTTGAAAGCAATGAACTGTGATTCTGTGAAACTCCGCTTTCTCATAAAAATTTACCAACATAACCGGGGAAGTTTGGAAGGAAGAAAGATGATAGACAAAGCACCAAAAATATGAATTTAGAATTCTAACGATACAACAACTAACTAAAATAAAATAGAGGGAGCTTGGTGTTTGGCAGCAAGAAACTCAATTTCCCAAATTTCATTAAATGTATGCAGTTTATTAGACAAACTTTCATCAGCTGCAACTCTCCAACCCAAACCAAACTGAGGGTGGCGGGCTGGAACTTGGAAAGAAATCCTCCAATCTCAGTCAACCATCAAACACAAAACAAAATGGAAAATGAAAGAAAAATAAATAAACAGGGAAAAAGCACTCCAAAAATGAAGGTAGGATCCTGATCACAATAAAATGATCAGCGTCAGCACTTGGGAAGATCAGAAGGAGGAGGTGGTAACTTCTGATTTGGATGTTCTCCGTCCAAGACGATCCACACCATCCTCAATCCCCAGCTAAGGTGGACTTCAAAGTGACAGTGCATAAACCAAGCACCTGTTCATAAGCAATCATTCAAAAAATTTTCGGCCATTAATCAATCTATAGAAAAAGCATAAAAAGAATTTAAAATAATTATAGTAACGAGTAAACTTTGTTCTCTCCCCTAAGATATAATTGTATTTAGGGGTGTCAATTGGACTGGATTTGGTCCAATCCAACGTGAATCCATTATAAATGGATCATGTCCAATCCAATTCAATGAATATTTTGGAATACTTTTTTATCAGTCCAATTCAATGTCTGGACAGTCCATCTGTTCAAATTCATTTTAATTTAGATTGGTTTTAATCCAAACTCGATTCATTGACACCTAAATTCTTATCTTATATCAATGGACCAGTTGGCTCAATCCAACCCAATCCAATATAAGACCCAATTGATTTTCGGTCGCACCCCTAATTGTATTTATCCCGCTCGAATTTTCCAATTTATATATGTTTTTACCTGTATAATACTTAAATTTTCTTCATGCATGATTTGTGATATCTATCCCGCTGAAAACCGAAATTTTGCTACAGCTAGTAGTAGTACTGGTTGCGTTGTGTTATATATACAACCCACCTGGATTATCAGACAAGAAGCGGATGGCAACCCAACCGCCGGATGGCACACCAACGGTGTTCCTCTCGGCAGGATCCACTAGATTGAAATTGGGAGGGTCCTTGTTAGGATCAAAGCTGCCGAAGCCCTGGCCGACGACAAAGAAGTTGAAGCCATGAAGGTGGAGGGGGTGGCTCTCGGCACCAAGTATGCTAGTGCCCTGCATCACTAGCTCCACGCTGGTGTTGAAGGGAAGCACCACAACTTTGGTACCGTTGCTCACCAGTGTGTTGTTGGGTGGAGTGCCTGTGTAGTTGAAGGGGAAGGGCGGATTTATGGGGAAATCACTGGTATAGACCCCCTTCTCCTGCCCAAAGAAATGGGCTTGAAGAATAGCTGTGGTGGGGAGTGCGAATGAGATATTATTCACAGAAGCAGCGAACTTTCTGGTGCCATTGTTGGGCCCTTGGCAGCTCTGGTTCTTCGGGCATGGACTTGACCCCAGTCCTACTGTGAAGAAAAACCGCTTGTCGACAGTCTGGGGGACGTTGGCTGGGAACTGTGTAGTGGCCAAGCTGCGGATTCTACTAGAGAAGTTGGCCACAAAAGCGGTATCGTTGATGGGAGGGAGTGTTGGTCGGAACAGTGGAAGCTGCTTCTTCCTGTTAATGGCGGATGAATTGGATGGTTGGTCGTCGTATTCAAGGATTCCGGCAATGGTGGAGTTGTCGAAGGTGCCCAGACCGGTAAAATATGGACTGGCAGCCATGAAGAAAGTAGCATTAGGGAAGTCAGGTTTGGTCTTGAGAAGAACGTCAGTAGTCTGTCCAGGGGTGATGAGAAGCTTGTCGGTGTCAAAAGGCTTCACGTAGATGCCGTCGGCCTCAACAACTGTAAGGGTGTGTTTGGCAATGCTGAAGAAGAGTTCGTCATTGAGTGCAGCATTGATCAGGCGGAGGAGATAAGTCTTCCCGGGCTTCACCTTCAACTTGAATGAATCTGTCCATGCATATATATAGGCGCCAAAAACAAATTTACTTAAGAACTGCATGTATGTAGCCATGTTTGTCTTAGCTTGATGATGCTGTTCCAAGATTTCCCACATACCATTGGCTGAGCAGTTGTACAAGGGCCCTGGAAGTCCATTGATGGTGTAAGCATCAGAGACGTTGGGACCTGCTCCAGACTGCAGAGCCTGTCGGATGACTGCTTCAGTGTCTGCGTTCCACCACTCTCCTGGAAATTAATCAAATTTATTTCACGTCAACCAAACTGAAGAGGAAGAAGAAGAATCAAATATGTGTTTGGACTTCGGACGTTAAATCAGTTAATACCAAAGATGAGGGGAACTTCCTTGTAGGGTTTGACAAACGGGTAAGGAACGTCGCGTTTGGGAAGGATGATAATGGGTCCATAAAGGGTGGATCTAAGCCACGAGATGTGGGCATGCCAAAAGAACGTCCCTCTCTGCCCTGTGATGGTGAAATTGTAGACATAGGACTGGCCCCTTTGAATGGGGCACTGGGTCACGTACGCTGGTCCGTCTGCCCATCCACTCCGAAGCTGTCGAATTCCATGCCTGCATTCGGCCATTCGCCCCAAGTTATTGATTACTTTAGGGGTGTTAATTGGATTGGATTTGGTCCAATTAGTCCAATCCAATCCGGTGTGAATTTGTTACAAATGGACCAGATCTAATCCAATCTAATGAATATTATTTGGAATGGGTCCAATTCAATGTCTTGACCATCCAATCTGTCTAAATTTGTTTTAATTTAGATTAATTCTAATTCAAACTTGGTCTATTGACACCTATATTCTTATCGTCTATCAATGGGCTAGATATTGGCTCAAATCAATCCAATATAAATACATTATAGATGGATCAAGTCTAATCCAATCCAATCCAATAAATGCTTTGGACCATTAAGTCTGAACTGGTCCAATTCAATATGTCTTATTGGATGGGGTACAATCCAAATCGGGTCCAATATTGACACCCATAGTCACCATGAACATGAAGCAACCATCTATACATACAACTGCACGCATTGACAAGAAAAAAAAAAGATGGAGAAAGGATTCCATACCAGTGCAAGCTGACATTGTTCTGGATATGGTTAACCACCTTAATAACCAAACGATCCCCTTCTCTTGCGACGATCCGAGGACCGGGGAACTTTCCGTTCACAGTTGGGATGCTCTTCGTGTGGCACAGTCTTGTTACGTTTTGTAGCTTGATCTGCAATAAGAGAAGCTCATCATCAACTTTGAATTAGAAAAGATGCAAATTATTAAAGGAAATGAAATAATCCCATATTTCTTTGCTCATCATAAGCTGTCTAGTGGAGTTAATTAGCTAGGAGAGAATCTCCGGCCAACGTACATTGAACTTGTAGTGCCTTGTGATGCCTGCATGAGTGGCAAGTACGAGCTCCGGCAAGAGAAGCAGAAGAGCACCCCTGCTAGATACAGGTGAAGGAAGATGAGAAGAAGCACCCATCTCTCCCTTTCTCTTATCTTCTTGTTTTTGATCTATTTATGAATACGGAGTTAAGGGGAGAGGGAAGTTTAATTTACAACCGTTGGGTATGGGTACTGGGTACATAGTGATGAGACCCCAGTCTGGTTGGATATATAGAGAAAGAGAGGGAGAGAGAGAGCAACAGAGATCAGTTTGAATGTATTTGGTTGAGTAGGTGATGAGATTATAATTAATACTACAGAAAGAATGGGACCTTCATGTCACCACATTACATTTTTTTTCCTCACTTGGAAATGTCCGCTTTGGCTGTTGGTCGAGTTGAACTTTAGAGTGTTCATAAAGTAAAAAGATGCATCTTTAATTTCCTAGTCAGAATTAAGTAATTTACAAACCTACCCTTTACTTACTTATTTTCATTCTTCCTGATGAAAATATTATTAAAACACAATATTACTAAAAATATTTACAACCCTTTTTTGTTGCCACACACCAGAATATATAAAAATGAATGTGGGCTTTGTTTTAATAGAAAGACACGAAATATATGAATTAATTGTTGTAGGTTTTGGCTCTTTGAAACAAATTAGAATAATCTGATTTTATTTATTTATGTATGAAAGGGTGGACAGTTTGGTAATTTGAGGAACAGCTTTTTAATTGTTGGTACTGTGGCTTATTGGAGGAGCACGGTTGTTGCAGAGATCTACAGGCCGGTTCAGAAGCCTTATGCCCGCATTTACCGTATTCTCAACTCAAGGGAAATCCTACTCCCTCGGTTAGCTTTTTTGGACCAATCACCAATGGGTCCATTTTTCCCTTTGTGATTAAGTTATGACTGTTAATATTTCATTAACCATGTGATGAAAAGAAAATGATTCATTATGTTCTTAGTAACAGAGGGTAGAGATGAAGACACGTGGATCACTTTGGGCCAAGTCATGATGCCGTGAGGTATTGTATAGCTGGCTCTTGCAGATATCTCTTTCCTAAAAATGACTTGATGACAAACAAAACCCATATACGCTCTCATACAAATGATCTCAGACTTTTTTTAAAAGGAAAGATACGCCAATTTCACATGTCATACTCACTTCATAAACTAATCTATCTATCTTATATCTAACTACCGAGTACCGACCATGGATTTTCTTAATTTTATTCTAATTTCTAGAAGTTACTACCGCACTTTCCAACAAGGTTACTTTAGTTTAGGGGCTGTTTGATAACTGTTGAAGCCTAAAATACTTAAGGATTTGCTTTTCATATGGTTGCTTATTATATAATTGCTGAATGGCATTTTGAGGTGACTACTTTACTTAAACATTTCACTATAAAACTACCGGGCTTATCCACTAAAAGAGAAACCAATAAGCAATTCAATCCGGCCAGTTCAGCAATTGTCAACCCCTCTTTAATGGATGTTTCGTATTTGCTTTCCCCTCTCCGTGAGTTTTCTCAAGATTGTTTTTGGTGAAAAGAGATTTCATCATGATTATCAATACATATGGCATGTAATGGAGAGTGTAAAATCTGATATCTAATAATCGGGTTGCATATCGGATCTAGTCACATCCCATTCCAATTAGGGATGAAACATTATTCGAATTCGATCCAATATTGTTAATTGCAGATCCGATTGGATATAGATATGGATCTGAATCTGAATTCGATTGGGAAGTCAAATATTCAAATATGATCCAATCCGACTGATTTTCTTTAAAATTTAATATATTATTAAAAGAAAAATAAATATATCAATTTAAATAAAAAATAAATAATATAAGTATTTTTAATTATTTTCATCACATATATACATGTTTTTTATAAAAAATAAATAATATAAGAAATTTACAAAAATAAAATATAAACAATATATTTAGAAATAGATAAAAAACATATATATCTGTATTATATATTTTTATAAAAATAAATATATAACATATTTTTCGGATTGGATAGGAGGTGATCCGAATCTAATCCGATTTCTGATCGGATCCCATTATCCGATCTGATCTCGGATTGGATCATCCATTTACAGTCCTAAATCCAATCCAATTATTAAAATCCCAAATCCAACGAACTGGATCTAAATCCTTTCAGATTTTCAAATTCAATCCAATCCATTTTACCATCCTTTAAACAAAAAAAAAAATTATAAATAAATCAATCACTCTTTGACTTATATAAATAACATAAATCTATTTTTATATAATTATGTATGTATGTACAATATAAACTAACTAGGACTTAACCAGATCCAATAGGATTGGATCCGCATCCAATGCAATTATAAAATAGATGCAATCTATTTATTTAAACCGCTGATCATCAAAATCTAAAACAATTGACTTTCAGACTCCATTGACAGCTCTATGACATCCTCCATACCATGCATGATTGCTAGGTGAACTATTAAAACTATTTGCATTTGGAAAGGATCCAAAATATAAACTAGTTAATTGGTTTGGATCCTATAACATATGGAAAATTACCTTAGAATTCGACCTGGATCCAATCTACAAAACTTGTTTTTGTGTTATAAAGCAAAAGCAAGTAGGTTTTGTTTCTAAACAGAATACATGTCTTTTGAAATCATCAAATTTAATTGATTGTTTTTAAAATAAAAAAGAAATTTTATAGTATAGAAATTATAAGACTTAAGGAACATGATCAGTAGAAAACATGTTTTTTAAACTATAAATTTAAGAAAAATGTTTTTGAATTCAGTTTTGAAAACAAAATAAAACGACTAGAGATTGTTAATGCAGCCTCTTGGGACTAGAGCTTTAACAGTGCAATTACACAAATTCTAGAGCTTTAACAAAGTTCAGAAAATGCCCACAATACACTCACGATACAAAATAAAACGACTTTGTATAATCCTTATCCCTCACAACTCATAAGTTAATTTACAACACATGGACTTCCCTTTTAAAGTTTTAAAATGAACAGAATATCAAAACCAAATTTTCTCTCCGTTTTACCCATCCAATCCAACTTTAATTGTAAGGTGTAAAACCTCTTTATCATGAGATCGGCTTCGGTCAGGGCAAGCCTGTACTCACACCATCCCAACAACCTCTTACAATCTTGCATCGGGAATATCTCTCCATGAAATAAAGCATATGAGTGTGGAGATATTCCCAATGCAAAGCTGTAAAAATTGCTCAAACGGATGTTGCCCTGATAGAAGCCGAACTTCTTTAATCATTGTGTCAAACGCAGCTTTAATGGTAAGATGAGGTTTGTTTACAATAAACTAAGAAGATGCTAGTCCAAAAGAAAAGAAAACAGTCCTCTACCAGATGAATGTCTAATTCTTGCTAGACTTGAGCTGGGTTTAATTAGGCCCATCATGGTCAGGCTCGACTAATGCTTTGCTACACCATATGCCAAAACCAGCTAATTAACACTTATAAATTTAGATTTAGGCTTGGGTTAGAAAAAGGCTTAGATGATAATGATGTTTGGAAACAACAATGTTTTAATATTGCATATCCTGTGTATAATGGTCTCAGGTGCAATATTTACAACCTAATTGTGCATGATTTATGACCTTATGATGATTTCATGGTACTAGTAGTGTGAATTGTGATTCAATACAGCAAAGCTGCTGTATTGAATCACAATTAATAACGTGTTAACTAAGATTAACTCATTTAATTAGAGATTATTAAGATAAAAGTGTTCATACATATAAGCATCCATGGGTCAAATACTAGCAAGTCAATTACAAGTATCAATTAACAATCCAACAATGATATTAGGGATGTAAATTAGGTACCCAATTTAAAGAATTTATAATGAAATTGTCCTAACCTATTCAAATTTTAACAAATGCTCAACTCAAGCCCGCTCAAGTTGTACTCCTAAATTATTACAAGTATCTTGCGATTCGATCTTAGATAATAAGTCGTCGAATTTCCTTATTGTAGAACATTTCACGATGTTCGATCATCGTCGAACATTCCAACCCTTTGATCGGTAGCCAGTTAGGATTTGCTTGTATAACATTGTTAGGAGGCCGAGAATCATATAATTGGCATTCAATTGTCCACATGGCTAGTTCTAGGGATTTTTTCTCATTAATGGGTTTGGCTCAATAATAGTAGTATTAAATGTGCCATTAATATAATCTCCACCAAAATTCATGCACCTAAGCTCACTGAAAATCCTGCTTTTCTCTTCCTTTAATGAGCGGTTATTAATTACCATAACCCCATCCCACTAAAAAACAAATTTAGGAGAACACCTTATAAAGGTAACCTTGGTCATGCAAGATGAATTGAATTTACCAAACAACCCTTTACCAAGAAAATATCTTGAAATTATTAGTCTCATGATAGGGAATTTGGTTTGGGCCAACCTAAACCCAGCCCCTAAAAGAAGGGTTGAATTGGATTAGGATTAGATTTGAAAAATGCCAAATAGATATAAAGTCAAGCTTTTTCTTTTAGGTTCGATTATGATATGAAAAAGATATGATATCGAAAAAACAACTGACCGATAAACTAGAATCATAAATGCGATAGAGAATTAACTGTTATTTATCAAAATTCATAAGTAGATTTTGATTGGTCAAAATTCCTTCCATATCATAGATTTTCCCTTTTCTTTTTCTTTGGGGAGGGGGTATAATGTTCAGTCGGGAATACCTTGGGCAACTTGAACCCTATGCATCATACTTACAATTAAGTATCCTTGTTTTATGTATGATGTATGTATTGACCTATGTATATAATAAGATATGATTTTTATGTTAGAGCAGGAGGATATATAAACAATATGATGTCTATGTATCATCATTTTCATATATATTTAGCACGTGCAATTGCATGATAATGAGTAATTTTGCATTTATTTTTCAATTTAATAGGTAAAGTTTCAAGAAAAGCCAAGTATATGATCAACCAGATATCATGATTGGGTGGTTAGGCCTGAACTCAACCCGAACCAACCCAGCCGGAGTTGCATTAATTAATCCTACACATGATACTATGGCGGTTTTTGGTATAGGAAGATAAATGAGGGTGGACGAAAGGGAAATCAAAGTCTTTTCACACCAGTGGCGTATTTTAGAAACGATTATTGTGCTCGGCTCTTAATAATTTTTCCAGCGGAAATTTTCACCACATTGTTTCATTGTTTGAATATGTGAAGGCGAGGATAGAAGCACACGTGGGTAAAGATTGGAAGATGGCAGTTGTCAGAGTTCTGACACTTATTTAATATTTTGGGAAAATTCTCAATTAGTATATGGTACTTTTGGTCTAGTGTTATTTTGGTCCTGGAATTTTAAAATGTGTTAATCCGGCATATGTCATTAATTAATTCATTAATCAGTCATTAAGTGATATTTGAAAAGACACAAATGTCTTTTGAGTGTCATCTAATTTTTTTTTTTCAATCATTCACATGTTGATAAAAAATGAACGGTCTCAAATCCTCTCTTCTATTCTAAAAAGTTGGAGTTACGTCTCACTAGGTATTTTGATGACCCCAACTTTCTTGAACAAAGAGGTAAGGATTTGGAACTATTCATTTTTTGTCAACTTTGGATGATTGATAAAGAGAATTATACGACATTGAAAGGTATTTGTGTCTTTTTAAATGGCACTTTACGACTGATTAATGGGCCGGTTAATGGCATATAATAGATTAGCACATTTTGAAAGTTTATGATATTTTAAAATCGGGGGATCAAAGTGACACTAGACCCAAAGTACAAGGTACTAATTTTGAATTTTCCCTAATATTTAGTTAGCTCGTGTATATTTTTAAGGTGAGGCAATTCATGAAAAGGAGACTAAGCAGGCTCAGGCTCAATGCAAGCAAAGGTTCCATTTCCTTCTGAGTATGCTTTTCATTTCCTTCTTAATTTGTTCTTTCTTTCTTTCTTTCTTTCTTCTCTGTTTAATGTATTTGATTTGTTCTTCATTTCATGCAGGTGAAGTAGACTCAGAGTAAGTATGGTTTATAAGCCCTCCCACATTCAATTTCCATTCTTTTATTTTCCTTTCCTTTGTTGACATTAATACTTAGAAGAACTCAATTCTATTTCTTTTCCTTGCTTTCTGACTCCAGACTCCAGTTATATATTTTGATTGAGTGAAAAACTTTTGGTACTAATAACTGAGGTGCGTATTGGTTGCTTGTTTTTCATGTGAAACGGTATTTTTGAAATGACAGACATGAACGAAATGGTGACCTCAAGCTTGCAGCCAAGGAGTGCTTCAGGGAGTCGTAAGCTCACCCATAATCGCAACAGCAGTAGAGAAAGCAGAAGCAGAAGCAGCAACACCGCCACCGGCGGCATCCTTCAGTCCTGCCTTAAAGATAATATTGAACATTTCGCATCTGACCGTTGGCCAGCCTGTGACTTAACTGCATTATTCAGAAACACCAAAATCCTGAAGATTGGCATCCCTTCCAGCTCCGGGTGTATCGGAGAAAGAAGCCACAGCGACGATTTCTTAGATCTAAAGTCGTCTGCTAGTGAAGTAGTATCTTCGACTCCATCCGATAAGAAAAAGATGATCGAGAGTTCCTCGACACCATCTGATAAGAACCCAAGTATAAAAAAAGTAGAATCAAATCCCTCGGATTCTGCCACCGACTCCGATCGCACTTTAGACTCCGACTACAAGTTTGATCCAAACATGGACCCCAACAAAATAAGACGGTGAGCCTATAATTAACATTTCTATGATTTCTTTGCTGGTTTCTTTCTTCCCAAGGTAGAACATTGGATGAATATCAATAGAATAGAAGCTCAAAGAGTTAATTGTAAGCATTACTTGTTCCATATTGCAGGATCCTTGCTAACCGGGAGTCTGCAAAAAGATCACGGAGGAAGAAGCAACAATATGTAGCTCATCTTGAGAATAACAGGAATTCTCTGGAAGTAATCAAGCTTTCTGAACTCTATACTTAGTTGGTTTGGTTAATTACTTCTTCCTTTCATACAACCTATGGAAAATCTATAATGTCACTCATCTTTTTCTTCTTTCCTCCGTTGTTATTCCTGATCTTACTTTAGGCAGAAATAGCACTTCTATCTACGAAAGTTAGACATCACGAGCGTGAATGCCTGCGATTGAATGTGGAAAGGACTACTATGGAGAAGAAGTTGACTCGTGCCTTGGCTGAGGAAGCACTTAAAGATGGTATGTAGGTGCTTATATATAAAGAAGATTGATTGGATTTGGGGCGCATTCCATTTCTTTGGGGCCTCAGTTCGTTGAGTTCAGATCTGCGCCCCAGTGTCCCACAGCACATCCCGCCCTGTATTGGGAATATCTCCACATCATTGAGATTGGTACTATCATCGGGAGATGTTCTCAATGCACGGCGGGGATGTGCTGTGGGACGTCCCGCAGATGTGAGCTTCAGTTAGTTTATCCATAATGGATAAAGCAATTATCCGGGGAAAAAGTTGTCCAAGTAACTTTTGGTGGTAGTTGTCCTTTCACTTACTAGGTAAAGATCGGTAAGCAATTTATCCACCCTTTGGAGAAATCAATATTCTCCAAAAAATTTATTTTTAATAAGACCCATTATAATGGCACAAATAGAAATTGATCAATTACCCAATTAATCAACTTAAGCATGAGATACCGGCAAAAGAACTAGCCTCAGAGGCATCACTAGTCGAATAGGGTTTTCTTCTATATTTTCTTTTAGGATGGTTATCAAATCAATTCATAAAATAAAGAGAGAATGGAAGTTCAGCCCAGGGTAAGAATTTGTAGGCTTAAAGTACTGTTGGGGTAGGTGCCAGATCGGAATTGATGCCAATTCATAGGCCGACATTGGTGCATAGAATTTGGGTTGTTGATATTTTAAATGTTGATGGCTCTACAGTGGAAATCAAAAATCTGCATTGGGCCTATCCATACTTCTCCCTAAAATAAATGCCATATATATATTGAATGGTATGATAAAATGGAAAGAGATTGCTAACAGGTGTGGCTCTTGCAGCTCAAATAAAATCTCTCAAGGATGAAACGAAAAGGTTGAACCAGCTCCTTGCTCAACTACATGAAAAGCAATTACAGCAGCAACAAAAACATCTGGAACTGCAACAACAACACCAGCAGTTGCAGCAGCAACAGCAACAGTTTCAGTCATGGCAACAGGAGCAATTACAAATGCAAATGCAACGACAGCAGGAGCAACAACAGCAGCAGGTTTTTGGGTTCACTCCATTGGTTGATCCACTTCTTGAATGCAACACCATGCATATGGCTTCTTTCAATATGGGCCCTAACCCCATTTCAGATCCACCCGTAAATTTAAACTCTTTTTCGAGTCTGGATCCTTTTAATTCTCGATTCACTTCTACGCTAGATCCTCTCTTTATGTTCAACTCACTGAGCCCGGATCCTTCCAATGCTGGGTTCAATTCTATGCTGGGTACACTCTTCAAAAATCCCATGAACCTGGATTCTTTTAATACTGGGTTAACTTCTATTGAAGATCCTATCTTTACGCTCAACTCTATGAATCTAGATCCTTCTAATGCTGGGCTCACCCCTATGCCAGATCCGAACTTCAAAAGTTCATAAGCCTGCAACTTTTCGTTTCTGGGTTCACTTCAAATTCAAGTTCAAATCCTTCGGATATGGTTAATGTCTAAGTTCCGAGCTTTTTTTTTTTTATTGATCGGTTGTGTTCTTATGTTTGTTACTGTCAGTAGTGGTTTTGTAGTGCATTGGTCTATAATTTGGGGAGTAAGATGTTGTTAGAGATTCCTAGAAACATCTTTCTATTTCCTCTTGAATTATATAGCCTTTTTTTTTGTATACTAACACACATTTACATTATCATATACAGTCAGAATGAAAGAAAGAAAGCTTAAGCTATTAGGTGATCAAATCCCTTAAATAAATTTGTATTCTTTAAGATGCCCCCTCATATCAAAGCATGTTGGCTTGCTGATGAAATTTAATTAATTATAATGAACTGGGCAATAAACCACTTGATCAAATATATAGGCTCTTATACCGTCTCAACGAAGTATGCAACCTAAAAGTTTAAAGGGTTAATTATTTATATATACTTTGTACATTTCATAAACTAAATTATATATGCCTTCTTGACCGGCCCCACATAACATAAACAGGACTTCTATCATTGCACCATTTATAACCATTAACAGTTTGCTCCAAAAAACTTTATAATAATAAAGTTGCCCCTAAATGGTCAAAATGTTAGGCAAATCATTTTCTCTCTTCAACATCCCCAAACGAATCACAAGGACAACCGCCCTCTCTCTCTCTTAAGCCTATTGAAACAATCTTTGACCCATAAGAGACACATTTGATTTTGAAAATTAAAATGAAACATAGCTAATCCGTCATCAGGTAAGGTAAAGAAACTTTTCTGCACTACCATTGTAAAGCCTATTGGAACCTCTGTTGCAAATGACTTGAATGGTAATGGGGCGGGTTTGGTGCAGGGATGATATTCCTCATCTCCAACCTTGACCTCTATTGGGATTAAAAGTTGTCTTCCATCTCCGATCCCCAACAGAGTCGAATTTCCCACGACCACGATGACTTAAAACCCCAAAATTTTTTACTTAACATTATTTTTTGATAAGTAAAGCTATTTAAAATAAAAGAAAATTTTAAAATATAAATAATATCATATGGGGTCGGGGCAGGACGGGGATTTCTTTCTCCATCCCCGACCCCAACCCCGATCAAGGATCCCTTTAAATCCTCATCACCGCCCTATCAAAAATATCTCCATCCCCGACCCTATTGAGTTAGAAAAATTAGATACTCGATGAAAATGGAAAAAATTGTCATCCCTACAAATGACTACTTCACAAAGGAGAAAAGAAACATTGATTGCCAAAGAATCTCACACACCTATATCTCTCCTATTTTCAACTTAATGTAGCCAATGGCACCGTAAGCAACAATACCCAATACCCAATTTTTCTATTTATGATGATTACTTATCAATAGATATAACCAATGAATATAAGCTTCCCAGTGATTTTCCGTATGGACATTACTCTGAGTTTTAGTGCCGGTGCCACTAAAACTGAACTTGACTGTGATGTCAATACGAAACGTCTTTGACCGTATGACACTCATTAAAATGCTTAAAATCTCTCTACATCTATCCTAGGTACACCCCATCGGTAGTACTGTATCTCTTGCATAATTTCAATTTTGTTTCTTAGTGGGATTAGTTACAGATGGACAGGTTGGACAGACCAATATGTCTCAAATTGCAATACATAAATTTCTCCCAAGGATAAGAGGAGGAGGAGGAAGAGGAAGAGGAGAGAGAGAAGAGAAGGAAAAAAAGAAAGAAATTTACATATTTTGAAAATTTAATAAATAATTAAGGTCATTTTTTATCTTTTACATTTTATTTATTAGATTTAACTTTTGAAAAATCAATAAGAGTGGTCTCTCAAATATACATGATATATATAAATAATTAACTCAAGCTTAAACTAACAGCTTTAAAATAAATGGAAGTAGCCACGTGGCTATTGTTCAGTATATGCATACAAAGTGTGAAATAACTTAAAATAACCGTCTTAGTTTAATGCTTGTTTTCCTATTTAATTTTTTAAACAGATTAAATTGTTTTTATATATGTATCGATTAATAACATTTTCAGACATATTTATCCACCGGTGCTGATGCATGGATGCTTCCTCCGTTAGAGAATCTATTGTAGCATGGTAATAAGTATGCTAGTTGTGGTGCATAAATGGATCATTAACAAACACCTGCTTTTACATTATTCATTTTGTAAGAACGCTGCCCAATCTCCTTATTTTCTTTTTTCTTTTTTCCTTTTGTACCGTTGTGGGGTAATTAAGATGCCAATTCCAATCTCTTTAAATATACTAGTGGAGGGGCCTGCTTCACAGGGGCTGGAATGAAATTGTAATATTGTTATTTACTATATTAAAAAAGACAATGGTTTCTTAATAAGAAACTTGCAATTATAAGTACTAACTCTTGAAACTCATATAAAAAACTTAAAAGATATCATTATGTACTTGTTCTTTTAAATATTGTTTCAACAAATCATCACATATAAAAGAATACGATTATACAGTGATAGTTCTGAGTTTTACTTCATATATGTCCTTTGTTTCACATCGAAAACTCCCAGTTGATCCGAACAGTAGGACTGTTCAGCCCGGGAACCGTCCAGGCAACCGGTTCTGTTTTACCCCAAACCCGGTCCTTGGCCAAAAATCGTTGAATCAGTCAATGACCCATCGACTCGTTCAACAGTTTTGGGCCATTTTATATTTTTAATTATTTTTATTTTTTGTTGTCAAAACGAGCCATCCATTCGAACCAGACAATTAAACCGTCGACCTAGAAACTGATGGCCAAAACAGTTCTGTTTTCGGGATATTATGTCAATAATTAGACGAAATAACTTTTTAGTCATAGTCATGGGAAGGGTGGACATTGTAAGGGATTTCAAAACCTTGAAAGATAAATCCAAAGTGACCTTAAACATATAAAAAAAATAGTGGTAAATCCACCAAACTGGAAAAACTAAGGAAAAAAATCAGAAAATCGAGTCCAAAGTTTCACTTTGAGGCAGAGCTAAACATACATGCAATCAAAGAAAGAGATAAAACAGATCATCTTATAAGAAAAAAGAAAAAGAAAAAAAAAACTACACAAGGAAACCCAAAGAAAAAACAAAAGGGAAGAAATAAAATGGTGGTAAACCCCCATTTTGGAAGATCTTGAAGAAGAAGAAGACCAAATACAAAAAAAAAAAAAAAAACAGAAAATGAAAAAAAAAAGGAACATACTGCACACGCTCGAATAGAGTCAACAGTAGAATAAACCTTTGAATAGTGAAAATCCAAAAGCATAAAAAACCATTGTTTTCAAACCGTCATTAACCCGGATGGAAGGACATTTTGGCCTGGGAACCATCCAAGCAATCGGTTCCGTTTTACCCCAATCCCATTTCCTAGACTAAAAACGTTGAATCAATTAACGACCCATTGACCTGGGCGATCGAACTGTCAACCTGTTAACCCGTTCAATGGTTTTTGACCATTTTTTTATTTTTTTTAATTGTGAACAATTCAGGCAACCGGTTCCGTTTTATCCCAATCTTGGTCCCTGGCCAAAAACCATTGAATTGGTCAATAACCCATTGACTCGAGCAGTCGAACTGTCGACCTGTTGACTCGTTCAATGGCAAAAACCGCCGGCCAAAACCGGCGACCAATTCAATGGTTTTTTACCATTTTTTTATTTTTTTAATTGTGAACAATCCAGGCAACTGGTTCCGTTTTATCCCAATCTTGGTCCCTGGCCAAAAACCATTGAATTGGTCAATAACCCATTGACTCGAGCAGTCGAACCGTCGACCTGTTGACTCGTTCAATGGTTTTTGGCTTTTTTTTTAATTTTTGTTGTTAGAATAGGCCGTCCGTTTGAACCAGACGGTCGAATCGTCGACCCAAAAACCGGCGGCCAAAACGGTTCCATTTTCGGGTTGTATGAGTCACACGCTCAAATGACATAACACGTATGGTACTGCTTAATGGACCTCACACACTTAATTTTTTGCCTATAATTTTTGTTGTTGGAACGGGTCGTCTGTTCAAACTAGACGGTTGACCTGCCATTTTTTTATTTTGTTTAATTAGGAACAATCCAGGCAACCGGTTCCATTTTATCCCAATCATGGTCCCTGGCCAAAAACTGTTGAATCGGCCAATGACCCATTGACCCAAGCGGTCAAACTGTCGACCCGATTGAACTAGACGGTCGAACCGTCGACCCAAAAACTGGTGGCCAGAATGGTTCTGTTTTTGGGTCGTATGAGTCACACACTCAAATGACATAACATGTATGATACTACTTAATTGACCTCACACACTCAATTTTTTCTTGTAATCTTTATTGTCAGAACGGGTCATCCATTTGAACTAGATGGTCAAATCGTCGACCCAAAAACCGGTGGCCATAACGGTTCCATAATTTTTTGCTTGTAATTTTTGTTGTTAGAATGGGCCATTCATTCAAACCGGACGGTCAAACCGTCAATCCAAAACCAGTGGCATATATATATATATATATATATATATATATATATGTTAAAGGGTTGCCATTTGGCGAATGGGGAGACCACCCCTATCCCTTTAATAAATATACTAGTGGAGGGGCCCTGCATTGCAGGGGCTTGGAGAAATTAAATTATTGTATAGAAAAAAAGAAGTTGAGAAGGTATTTTTTAGTGAAAGTATCTTAGAAAAAATTACTTGAAATAAAGTAAAATTTATATCTAATAATAGTGGTTGCAGGAACAGGTTTTTAAATATTTTTTGGGTAAATTATTTCTGAAATTAAGGTAGAGAAAGAGAGAGAGAGAGAGTAGGTTATAAAAAAATAAGTCTGTATTTCTAGAAATTAAGGTAAGTTATTTTTTCTGAAAATTAAGGTAGAGAGAGTATGTTATAAAAGGGATAAGTAGGTTGTACTGCCCCTCAGAAATCTGAATTTATAACCCCCTCCTAGTCTACTAGTAGCCCCCCTATAAACCGCATCCTACCTATAGATTTGGCATCGATCCATGGTCAGGATTCATTCCACCTATACGGTAGGAATCTGATTACCGATTTCCTATAAACTTTCCAGCCTAGATGGGGATTAAGAACAAAACATACCCATGTGACAATAGTGGCATTGAGCTGGTGCCATCTTTTCCACAGCCTTTCTTCCTTTTAGGAGTTCCATAAGTACAACTCCAAAAACATAGACATCTCTTCACACTAATTACTAGTTAATGACCACATTGTAGTATAGAGTAACTATACCTATGAATTTTGTTGGGACCCACCATTTGAAAGCTATTAACTTAACAATTAACCATTAACTGTCAAAGTGCTATGAGTTAGGCAACACTTTGAGCACAACATAGAAATAAAATTACTGCCTACAATAGCACAGAAGAACAATCTTAAAAAAAAATTATATGATCTTAACATTCAATGCTAACAGAATACAAGTTACTTCAATGCTAACAGAATACAAGTTACTGACGAATACAATAAAAGAGCCATCATAATTAGATTAAAGACAGGAAGCTTTATGAAAAAAAATGATTAGATCTACCGGTGCATTTGAAAGGGAACAAAAAAAAAATATAATAGAAAACATAACAAAGAAAGAAAACAATAAAACAAAATGACAAATAATTGACCTTCGAAGTACATGTAGGCACCGTCCTTTCAACACCATGGCTTCTATTGTCGAACAATGACAACAGGCATGACCTTTTTCTTGAGATCAGGCTTTCCCTTCTTCACGGTGGCCATCACCATGTCACCAACACAGGCCGACGGCAATCTATTGAGACAACCCTTGATCCCTTTCACAGTGTAACTAATTGATCTATGGCATTGATCATTAACAAATTCTTCGCAATGGTGCAAAGTAAGACCCGAAAAACAAATCATGTTGTCTCAGTACATGATTCATTAGAAAAAAGTGTGACACAAGAAAAAATAAATAAATGAGGTGAAGGAGAATTCAACAAGGAACACTTGCCATTAACAGTAGATTCAACCTCCGAAATACAAGTAGCTTGGCAAGACGGAAACTGCATGTAAGAATAAGGGTTTCAAAGGGTCTAAAAATAAGCGCATGCATACATCAATCACTATAGCTACTAAATCAGAAGGAAACCCAAAATTAGTATCGTAACTCATAAGAGAACAGCAAATCGATTCAGAAACAAATTAAACTAAGTTAAACTTACAGCAGTTTCGACCAAATTACCCTAACGAACAAATGAAGCAGACACCTCTATTTCATATATGGGAGCATCATCGGTCCTATTAAAGGAAAAGTAGAAATATAATACAGATATACAAAGAATGTACAATTACACTTTATTTAGTTCTTGCTAGTTTTCAGCAGCAGGCCGTTATCAATGACTATTGTGTTGTTTGACAAGTTTTTATAGGGTGGAAATTTTTGAAGGATAAGCAATACCTTTGGGTAAAAATTGTGACCCACAAATACCTGAGAAAGGAACATTTTTGCATGCTAACCCAAAAACTGGAATATCTTAGGCTTGGAAAAGCATTCTTAATTCTAGACCCTTCATCAAGAGATCGAGGGGTTGTTTGAAGAATTGGAAATGGTAGAAAGGTCAGCTTCTAGAAAGATAATTGGATTGATTAGGAGCCAATAATGGATTTCATGAGTAGAGATCTCACCATAGATGAAAATGGCCTTCTTGTTTCGGATGTAATTGATCATGATAGAAAAATTTGGAAAGAAGACTTGGTTAGAAACCTTGTGCTGAACCATGTTTGCAACAATATTAAGTCCATCTTTCTTCCTTCTAGTTCCTGTGAGGATAATATTGTTTGGAGGTTTGATCCTAAAGGAAATTTCACTATCAAGTCTGCCAACAAAGAAGATAGTGTTATGCATAGAGAGATGGGGGGAACAAATATGGTGTTAAGCAGAATTGGGGGTCTCAAGATCCCCCCAAAGATCAAAACTTTTCTTTTTCTCCTTCTCAATGCTCGACTTCCATCTAAAGCTTTTCTCACTTCTAGAGGTTTCAACATAAATGGGACATGCAGATTTTGTGGTGAACTTGAGGATATTGACCACATCTTTATAAAATGCTCCATAGCAAACCATGTATGGAGCATTATTGATCTGAATTATAGTGTTGTTTCTTTTTTGGAAAGGTGGAAAAATCTATAGAGAGGAACGGCTACGGAGGAATATTTTTCTTATGAGAAATAATGCCTCATTCTTTGGTTCCTTTTGCAAAATAGAAATGATAAAACATTCAATGATAAATGCTTACCCCCTCTTAGGATCATTGAAAGAGCTCTAAGTCCTATATAAGGATTCTGTCACGTGACTTAGGAGAACTCACCCCTAAAAGCTAGTTGTTAGAGGGAGGGAACCCAAGCACATATATACCCCACAACATCATCCCATTCTACTGATGTGGGATACCTCACATTAGCATCCCATACTATCAATATGGGACAAATGGATCGTAACATCCCACCATACTTCCATAGTCCCAACGCCCACGCAAGCTGGCTTTGCACTAGTCCACCTAATCCCAGCCGAACACTGCAATACCGATGTCACCACCTGCGCCGCATGATTGCAACTGCGAGGCATAGTGTAAGCTCTGATACCATTTGTTACATGGCTTAGGAGAACTCACCCCTAAAAGCTAGTTGTTAGAGGGAGGGAGCCCAAGCACATATATACCCCACAACAGCATCCCATTCTACTGATGTGGGATACCTCAAATTAGCATCCCATACTACCAATATGGGACAAATGGATCGTAACAGATTCCTCCCAAATTATGGCAAGTTAGTAGTGCAATTCCTGTAAAATCGTGGAAGTTTCCTAATGTTGACTCTATCAAAGTTAATTGTGATGCTTCCAAAATGGATGATGGGTTTTGTGCTATTGCCTCTGTTACCAAGGACCATTATGACAATGTTCTTTATGCTAAAGTCTTTTCTATTGGTAAGGCCTCTATTAATGTCATTGAAGTTTGGGCAGCTTGGGAAGTCCACAATTTTTCTCTTAATTTCAGGACTAATCCCATATGTATCGAAGGTGATTCTCTCCTTGTTATCCGCCCCAACCCCAATTAATATATATATATATAATATTTACATTATAATATTATTATATTATATATTATTCATTTATTTGATTAACAAATAACATTATAACAATTAACAAATTCAACTAATAATTAATTAAAAGACAAAAACTAAAAAACTCTTGAGAGTCGAGAGTCTCTTGACTCTCTTCTCTTCTAGACTACCACTCGAGTGACTCGATAGAGGACAGAGAAAGACTCAAAGAGAAAGAATAGACTATAGAGGTAAACCCCAGTTCTTCCTTCGTCTATCATCACCAAACGCCATCACTATCACCGTCGCCCGTTGGACGTTGGTACTCAAAACCCTAGTTCTTCGGCTTCCTTCTCCGTCTATCAACGCTACAGGCCCGCAACTCACAATGGTCCTGTCTCTCTCTCTCTCTCTCTCCCCCCCCCCCCCCCCCCTCTCTCTCTCAGTCTCTCTACTTTTCGATTTCTGGTTTTTTGTGTTGTGCTTTTGATTTCTTATTTTTGAAATCTCAAACAGATTACAAATACACATCCAAATTTTCTTAACATCTTTTGTCTTTTATTATTCAATTCTATTTTTGATGCCTAGGATAGTTGGTTGTGTATTATGGGGTTCTGCAAACAACCATTTCAGGTTCAGTCGGTGGCTATTGGCTTTCGTGTAGTTGGGGATTCGGGTCTCCAATGGAGAATTCATCCCCGTCAGGGTCGGGGATTGAGGAGAATTCCTTTCCCCGACAGGGACCAGGGATGGGGTGGGGGATGATTTAGGAGTCGGGGTCAGGGATGGGGAATGTAATCCCCGCCTCAAACCTGCCCCATTGCCATTCCTACAAGCCTACCTGCTTGGTAGGGATGCAAACTGATTGGTTCAAACTTGAATTAGGGTATATCCAAATCTGATCCAATATTATTAACAAACGATCGCATCTCATAAACATGGATTTGAATATGAATCCGATGAGGAAGTCAAATATTTGGATCTGATCCATTCTAATTTAATTTAAAAAATAAAATTAAAATATAACAATTTAAATAAAGAAAACAAAAAACACATGTATCTTTTCAACTATTTTCAACATATATATATATATATACATTTTTTATAAAAAATAAATAATATAACAAACTTACAAAAAATGCAATATAAATAATATATATATATATGGAGAGTGATCCAAATTCGACAAAAATGATCGAATCAGATCATGATCTGATTAATTTGCACCCCTACTATTTGGCTAGATTCTTCATTTTTGTAATGTTTTATTTTTTTGGTGTATCTTTTTTTTTTATTTTTCAAAAAAAATGTAAGATTTAAAATAGAGTGAATTGAATGTGGTGAAAAGTAGTAGTTCAATTTATAATTTAAACCTCACAATTAAATAGGGACTAAATTCAAAAATGAGTATTTTAGTCAAAAGAAGATTCCACAATCTTGTTCATATTTTTAGTAGTAGTGTAAATATAGAATTATAGATGTACTCAATTTTTACTATAGTTTTTTTTTTTTTTTACTTTTGTGTGTAAAACTAACTCTAATATTTTACACTTACTTTTTGTTTAATAAGATAAATATATGATATTTATACTTGTGTCTGAATGCTTTTTTCTTTTTTTGCACGATGTATGCATTTTTTTTATTTTGTATTTTTATATTTTATTAATTTTTATTATTTATTTATGACGTTAAAGTTTAATACATTTAACCCAAAAGTTGAACTATTTATTATTAATTTTTATATTTCATTTTTTGCTAGTTCTAAATTATGTATTTCATTTTTATTATCAATAAAAATAATTGTTATTTATTACACTTTTTTTTAATTTAATTACAAAAATGTGTCTACTTTTTCTATAATTTTTGTGACTTTCTATATTTATTTCTATTTTAAAATTTTTATTACCTAACTATGGCTTCGTAGATTGATCAATTTAATTCGGATGGTTGAATTCCTTAACCATCACTTGGATAAGGAATGGTTTTATTTTTGAGTCAATTTTAAAATATATGGATTTGTACTATCAAAAATATTGACATAGATATCTAATTAGTAGCATTTCTTAGTGAAAAATAACTTAAAAATATAGGATTTAATAAGAGAAAATGGGATTTAATACCTTAAATATAAGACTTAATTAGTGGAGATTAAATGAAGTGAAAAGTAATAATTGAAGTTACATTTTCAACCCTTACAATTAGAGATGGATTAAATACACAAATATGGGCATTTTAATAGCCATTAAAGCTAACATAAAAGGACTTTTATAAACTTTCTAAAGCAAAGAAATAGAGGGTAATTTTAATCCAAAAAAAAACTTTCAC
Source organism: Nelumbo nucifera (assembly GCF_055504915.1). Lineage (NCBI taxonomy): Eukaryota > Viridiplantae > Streptophyta > Magnoliopsida > Proteales > Nelumbonaceae > Nelumbo > Nelumbo nucifera. The sequence goes on from NC_142649.1 coordinate 197,794,092, forward strand.
ACTATATTCACACTTTTATATATAGTACAGATTTTGCCTGGCGTAATAAGGGCAATCTTAACATTTAAAAAATCAAGAGAAAATAATGCCATTAACATAAAGTGAATTCACAGCAGTGCCCCATAGGAAACATCTCTCATACTTGTCATTGGGAAGATGTTCCCAATACACGGTTGAAATGTGTAGCTGGGTGTGAGTGGGCATGTTGTGTGGGGCGTTGATGCAAACTCACAAAAAGTAGGGTACTGAACCACAACTTCATCTCTAAGAAATAGAGGTGTAAATGGTAACTGATTATCCGATTCCGAATTCGATATCTAATATAATTGAATCGAATTCGAATGGTTTGATAAATTTAACGGTCGAATTCGAATTTGTGTTGATCCGATTAAAATTTGATTATTATATAAATTTAATATATATTAAAGTGATGCGTCCATATTTTGAAGAACAACAAATGATCTATGTTAGCGCCTTTGTTCACTCTATTTTAGGTTTTTTCTAGTTTACTCTGTTTTCTTCTTTTTTGTTCAATGTCTTGTCATTGGCGTTTCTATTTTATTAGTTTTATTTTTAAAAGACATGCTCTTCCTCCTCTTTTCTTAATCTTAATGCATCTAGCTTTGTTAGGGTTTACAAGGAAAGTGAAAATGCATCTAGCTTTCTTAGGATTTACAAGGAAAGTGAAAAATAATTGATCGAATTCGAATCGAACTGAATATTTGATATTTTAATCAATTTCAAATTTAGTTATTGTTTTTATATATCCGAAGATATTTAATCAAATTCGAATTCCATACAGGCCTAGTAAGAAAGTACATTTGGTTTTATCAATATTTACCCTTTAATATTTCTCGAACCGAGTAGACAGGCGAGAAGCCGGTCCAACTCTGACGGACCAGAAAAAACCGCGTAAAAATCGGAAACACGCACATCACGCCGGCTACTGAGCCCCACAGGCCGTCAACACCCACATTACGCGCCGGTAGGCGGCCCCTTCCATCCCGGTAAGGGTTTATATAAAACCGATCAAAATCCAGTAACCCTCACAGTCTATCGCCCTACACGTGTCCTCCTCCTTTAAATCTCAACCGTTAGCGATCCCAAGTCCTCTCTTGTTCATCGAAAAGGAAATAGACATAAAACCCCTCACCGGTCGGCAAACTTCACCCTAATCTCTCTCTCTCTCTCGGTCTCGGAGCGTCCGTCAATGTCGATGGAAGACGAAGAAGAGATAGAATCCCATCCAACATCGCCAGCATCGTCAGACCACCAAACGGGACCGTCCCAACCAGTGACCGTAGCGGCGCCACCGCCACCGTCGCGTCAAAGTCTAACCCTAGCCCTGCCAATACAACAACCCCGAACGGCCAACACCACCACGGGAGGAGGCGCCAGTCACGGCCGCGAAGATTGTTGGAGTGAAGGGGCCACATCGACGCTAATCGATGCGTGGGGTGAACGATACATCGAGCTCAACCGGGGCAACCTGAAACAGAAACACTGGCAAGAGGTGGCCGACGTTGTGACCAGCCGCGAAGACTACACAAAGGTACCCAAAACCGATATCCAGTGCAAGAACCGAATCGATACATTAAAGAAGAAGTATAAGATCGAACTGGCCAAGATCGCATCTGGGATCTCCACCAAGTGGTCTTTCTTTGACCGCATTGATCAGCTCATCGGCCCCTCGTCGAGAAAGAACGAAGATCTAGACAACCATACCCCATCTGGACCCACCCCGAAGTCCTCCGCCGCCGCCGCCTTTAGGAACTTCAGGTCGTTGCGGCAGCCTCAGGTGAAGCAGCGCGAGTCGACCAACTCGGGTGATTCGACGGACGGTCTTCCCCCTGCGACGAATAACGTTAATGGGAAAAGATGGAGATTCAAGAAGGAACCAATTCGAAGTGGCTGGGGAGGCAAGTCCGAGTCTTCTTCGATGAAGGAGTTGAGTCGGGCGATTTTGAAGTTTGGGGAGGTGTATGAGAAAGTGGAAAAGTCGAAACTGGAGCAGGTGATGGAGATGGAGAAGCAGAGAATGGAGTTGACGAGGGAGTTGGAGTTGCAGAGGTTGCGGTTCTTCATGAAGACCCAGATCGAGCTCTCTCAGCTGAAGCACAGAAGAAGGGTCGTCGTCGGTAATGGTCGCCGTAACAGTAATAATAGTGGTTAGAACTCTCAAGTCTCAACGAATCCATAATTTCTCTGTTCACCCCTCAAAAAAAATGATGAAAATTCGTAGTGAAACGGGGTAAATTAATAAGGATCTCTTAGTCTTATCTCCTCTACTCGATGACTGTATGTTTAGTTTAATTTATTTCAGCCTCGGGGATTGAGAGAGCTGACTAATAGTCGTGCTTTGTTCTTGTGGAAGAAAGGGTTAGGGCCTTAGGGGAGTAGTGAATATAGCCACTATTCTGTTTCAGAGATGTGGATCAGGAAAAGGAGTTAGCAATGTAAATCAAAACGAAAAAGATTATCAGTAGACTGATCAAACACATTAGTCGAGTTCTGTTTTCCAAACAAAAAGGAATTCCAGGAATTCTAGTTGAGTTTTTGGCTGTCAACTTTAAAAAGATTGTAGGGAAAATTAGGCCTTAGGTGAGTTCTGCCTTTTGAGAAAGACAAGTTTGGAGAATTCGAGTCTGCTTATGTACAATCTTGACATGTGGAAGCTGAGATGGCATTCCATTCTTTTAATATCTTATGCTGTGGCAAACCCAATCAATCTTCAGCCAAATACCCCTCATTGTATGGGCAAGGGATCAGACACGATCTTCAGATAAAATTATCTAAAACCACCAGTTACAGCAGCCAAAAATGGGTAATCAACTAATCATGAATCAATGATGCTAGCATCACCATACTCTCTCCATGATCATCTGGCAGGTTCTGCCCAGATAGCTGTCACTTGATTTGACATAAAATAAGCATTTGAATCCCAACAAAATAAAAATAATTTAAGGAAAATTAGAGTAGCATTTACCACTTACCAGGTCTGAGGCAGTGAGATTTAAAAAATATATATATGTATATCCACATCATTTCTTGGAAGTTTCATGTTTTTTACTCTTTAGTTTTTATTTATTCAATATTTACAAACTTAATTGAGGCGTCCAGAGCATTTAGAGAGCCAGTTTGCTGAATGCTACAACTACAATGAATGCAAATGCATAAGATAAAGATCTTAACAATGGTTCAAAACATGTTATTCGACTCCCAACTTCTCAATATGAGACTGGCAGAGTTTATAGTGATAGATGATAAGAAAACCTAGTTGTAGGGAATTTTCTTAACAAGAATACTAACATCAAGGCAAAGATTCGTGGGGTCTGTTGATGTCACAAATGCGAAAGAGCTTGCTTGTCTATCCTTGTCGCAATTCAATGCAGACGCTAATAATAGTTCATCTGATGAAGCCAGTCCAGAGCTCCAGGGCCCATTTCTATGCTCACGCTTCTGCTTCTATTATTTGAAAGTTAGTGAACTGGATATAGATGCATTACAACTTTTAGTAGGCATATGGAACTATGGAATCGTCCGCCACTCCACTACTTGCTAATCTGAGGCTAAAAGACATTATTGGCAAAGCCCTGACATAACATAGCCCATCTTGCCCCTTCAGGGGATTCCGTGGATTTCTTTGACTGAACTCTATAAAGACACCCACCGCATTGAATAAGTCTCACAGCAATGCCCAATTGTTTTCACCAGCCAGCAGCCTGAATCGTTGGTAAACACTGAACTTCGGCCAAAATCCAGACAGGCATTCATCTTCTTTGTAATTCCTGGTTATCTCAATGAATTGTATGTACCAAGTGCTAGTCGGAACAGCATTGATGGAAAATGCATCTTTTACTGTTTTACACGATGAATTTTTATTCCTAAATCTCACAAGAATGAAAAGTAAGAACTATATTTTTAGGTAAGAAATAAGAACTAAAAAGTAAAAAGATACCCAAAAATGTAGAAGAAAAGAAAATGCCTCTTTGAGTTGCCAAAAGAAAGCCTGTTAACCAAAGCAGGAGTCGGTGTCACACTACTTTTTGGGAATTCCTGCTTTAAACAATTACAAACCAATCAACCCCACCAGGATACGTTTTCTAATTCCAGACTGACAATACAACTAGAAAAATACCACCTGTCATATACTAATATACTCCTCTTTTCCGTTCTTTTATGGTGGAAAAGATTTAAAATAAAATGGGGCAAAATTACTGCCAAAGTAGAAATCACGTTCATTGATCATGTTCTCTTCAAAAGATATCCCAGGAGGATGCCCAGCAAGCCAACAATCACGATAAAAAGAAATGAAACACCACCATGGCTTTTGTTGGCTTCACGCCTCAATAGTTCCTGCACAACCAAGCCAAAGAATGATGATAAGCCATTCCTTCTAATCAAATAAAAAGATACGTATATTATACCACACAAATTATCAACCTATCCATCTTTACCAACTTCCTATATGGTTTGCATGTCTGCAAGTATATATGGATACATAAAACTAATGCATGTTAATAATAAATAAATATACATACTGATCAAAAAATAAATAAGTAAATATACAAAATTGCGTTCTGCACTGCAAAGTACATTATTACATATCTGCATAAGCTTTACCATAGCACCAGTACTATGTAGGACTAGATAAGCTAACCAATAAAATATAAGTTGGGTAGCAGAACTAAAAGGATTCTAACCATCTACGTAGTCTAATGTATTCTAAATAGAAAGTTGCACATGAAGAACACCCTATGATCTAATCTGGAGCTCATTAGAAAAAATTCAGAAACTTAAAAGATGAAATTTACATACCAGTTCCTGACGAAGTTTGTTGCTCTGTTGAATGGCAAAACTTTTCTCCTCAGTAAGCTTTGAAATAATAGCCTTTGCCTGAAAATACATCCAGTATTATTTGAATTTGACTAGCATGTGCTACTTGAAATACACAAAGTAATTCTTTTTTCTATTTTCTTCTTTGTTTTTGATTAGTCAATATGCAAAGTAAATTTTCCCCAAGATGTAGAAAAGAAACATGCTGCTCCAAAAATGTTCTTGTCCATAATCTCTATAAAGCAAATATTTAAATAAGTAGCATCAGGATTCAAAATATTGACAGGGATGTGTAAGCACAAAGTAACTATAATGAGCATTCGATGTAGTAAGAACTGCAGGAAAAATTATTTAATGGAAGATAGCTGCAGTTTCCATCACCAAAGTGCACAAACTAGTTTAGTGTTCAAGAAACAGAGAATGCTTTACCTACCTACTGCAAACAGAACACAATCAGAATTCAATGAAAATATCCTAAGCATAAAAACATGGTGAAAAATTAACTTCAGTGCAATTGAAGATAAGAATGAAAAGTTTCCATTCTTGTGTGAACCAGAAGGCCAAAGGTAACTTCACATCCCTATATGGATTGTAACTGTAGCATGTCAACCAGCATTCATACCAAAGTAGTCCTGGATATTAACTACTTTCTGAAAATAAAGGATAATGATGCCACAGAACGATAGCCATGTGTGGTTGATGGACTTGATGTGATGACTTTCTTCCTGCCAAACCAAGGTTATCATACCAATGATACTAACAGGAACAATTCTGGGCTCCTTCAAAAAACATTCTCAAAGATGGATTCCTATGTCAACACCATCACCACACTTCAATAAATTTAGACTCTACATCAAGAACTATAGCGAACCCCACATAGTTGGTTTGTGTAGGATACCCATAGCCTTACGTGACCAAAGATGTTACGTCATCATCATCTAAGCCTTATCCCAATCAATATATAGGGCCAGGCATGGTTCAAAGTATCAATACTCTCAATACTTTGAACCTTGGGGTCAGCTACATGAATCGCATTTCACCATTCCATTCTTTTAGAGCCATATCCATTGTTAAATTACTTAGATGGACCTCCATCGGAGAAATTGTTGCTTGTGTAGAAATCTCTGAATTCTCACCATTGTACCCTCCCAAGTTTCTCGCCTCCTCTGCCAATGGGAAGATGAAAAGCATTTGAGATGATGGGACCTTACACACAACAGGGAGGGAGAGACAAGCAAGCATTGGTAATTGTGCAAGCAGGTAAGCAAAGGATAGAAGAGGCTTCACCTTGGGTGTTATTGAAGCTACTTAATGGGAGAGTTTTCAGGGGTGTCCACAAAAGGTATGGAGGCAAAAACCATTAGTTTGCTAATGGCCATTGAACAAAAGGCAATAGCAGAGAAAGGAAAAAAGGGAGGACGGAAAAGGAATTATTCCAATTGGTATGGGAATTAAATGAGAGGGCAAGTTTAGCAACAAAGACTAGTAGGGGAAGCAAGAAAGTACTTTGGGAGTGCCTACAAAAATAGACAAGTTAATCTGACAAGTTGGCATACCAAGAAGTGAAGTGGCATCAAAGATTGAGATCAATATGGCTAAATGCAAGGGACAAAAACACATTTTTTCCACAAGGCTGCAAACGCAAGGAGAATAGAGAATATGGTAAAAAGCCTACTAATAAAGAATGAGTTGGTTGAGGAGAAGGCAAAATCAAAGAAGAAACCATCCATTACTGTATGGGATTGCAGTTCAAGAATCTGTCAAGGGAACAAGCAGAGTGTTTAGAAGCATTTTTTTACAAAAGAGGTGGAGGAAGTTATAGACACAAATTTCATGTTTAAAACCAAACACAAGAAAATGTGAGGTAAATTCAAATAAATTGAATTTTTATATTCAAAATAAATGGGATACAAACTCCTTATTTTTGCACTCTATTACAAAAGAGTGATGTGCTTCTTGAAACTTAATGGTGTGCTTCTTGAAACTTAAGGATCTGTATTATGGATTGAAGTCAACGGTCGAATGATGTTTTCTTGTACTTCAAAGAATGATGGAGCTGGCTTCTTTCAATTGGGCTTAGAAAGCTTGGTCAAAAGAAAAACCTTGTAAAACTCCAAGAGCATTGTAGATTTCTTGATATGGTGTTGTTTGTACTTCTCTTTGTCCCAAAAACATTCTTTCTTCCCCGAGTCTTCTAACCAAAAGTCCCCCCTCCCTGCTCTTGATGGGATTGGGAGCATGTATTTATAGTTTGTAAGGTCCAGTCTTTGCACACTCTTGATTGGAGATTTAATTGACTCTTGTTGCCCTTACTAGAGAATAAGGTGTTGGCAAATTGCCATTTATGGGGATAATAATATTTCATCAATTATTCTCTTGTCAATAATTGACTAAAAGTGAGATGTGCCTTAGTTGATTAGAGATTTGATTTTATCTAGTTACCTTTTGTAGAGAGGAGAATGTTGGCAATTTGCCATTTATGGAGAGAATAATACCTCACCAATTATTCTCTTTTCCACCATTAACTAAATGTAAGATGTTGCTTAGTTGGATTTATTTCTATAATCCACTAAAGGCTTGAGATTTGAATTTGCCCACAAGGAGGGTGTCACATGCCTCCCTGATCTTTTATTAGAGATTCTCCTTCCCTCCCTCCCTCGTCCGCTCGCTTGGCTGTTGTCGCTGGCTCCCTAATCCTGCAACTCTGGTTCAGAAAAAATATATATATAAAAGCAAGTTTTCACTTGAAGCTTTGATCAGAGTTTTAGACTTTTAGAGCTCAGTGTCACCATACAACACCGGAATCTGAAGTTGGTGAGCCTCAAATTCCATTTTCTATGGTTTCTGCCTCGTTTGGCAATTACATTTTCTTTCAGTTAATCCTTCCCTGAATGAAACCATTTATGGTTTTGCTCAGTTGACCGGATTTCTGGAATGGGCTATCCTGATTTCATTCAGTTGACCTCACCTGTTCCTACTGTTGAATCCCTCACCTGCAGCTCCAAGTATGTTATTGCTGCTTGCATCCAACTATGTTATTAATTGTTCCATAGCCTTGAGCCTTCGGTCTTTTGGAAACTAATCAGTGGCACCTCTGGATTTTGTTGATAAATGGTGAACAGAGTTTGACAACGGCACAAGGGTAGAGGAGGAGAGAGAGAGAGAGAGAGAGAGAGGATTAGAGAGGGGAATTCAGAGTATCCAATTATCTGGTTCAATCACCGAAATGGAGAAGAAGATGAACAACAGTAATCTTCCCTTATTAGATTTAATCGAAACTCAGATAGATAGGAACTAAGGGCATTTTGGTAATCTTAAAAGTTTGGGGTGTAATGGTGAATAAGTGGGTCAATATGGGTGGGTAAGGGTGGGTGAGGGTCAAGGTGGGTTGTGACCCAATAACAAGCATTTGTGATGAGCCAGTAGTGGGTCATTAATGGATGTTGGTATTCAACCCGCACCCAACCCACCATTTGCCACCCCTAGGGTGGATTCAGTCATGGAGCTGTTTCAGACCACAAAATGTAAAGGCATTAACAGGATAAAAGAATTGAGTTCGGCTTCGGCCAGGGCAAAGCCCATTTGAGCAGCCTTTATTGCCTTGCATTGAGAATATCTCCGTACTTATGTGCTTTATTTCATGGGGAGATATTCCCAATGCAAGGTTGCAAAAGGCTGTTAGAACAGTGTGGGCACGGGTTTTCCCTGATGGAAGCCGATCTCAAAAGAATTTGAGTGTGGGATGATTCAAAGATCTTCTTGGTGAAGTCATTCTGAAGGATTTTGTCACAGCAAGGTAATGGCAGTTTTGCTTATTAAGGATGGTGCCCATTGGTTCCATCGAAAGCCATCGTTTCTGTTGTGGGAAGTGCAAAATAAGTGCCTTGCAACAGACAACCTAACAAAAGGAAGGATGGTAGTGAACAGCCCAAACCACAGTTTCTGTGATAGCTGTACAGACTGTAGATCACCTCTTCCTTAACAATGGTTTTGCTGCTGAGGTGTGGGCAAAGGTCTTGGCACTATTTGGAATACAGACATGCTTCCCATCAACAAGAGAATTTCTAGAAGCATGACAGATGGGGAGGCCTGAGTAGGAGGGGCAAGTTAATTTGGAAGATGGTTAAGAAAGTACGTCATGGTGGTTAAGAAAATTATTTGGATGCCTTGATCCTGGGCAGCCATGAATAAGCTGTTCAAAGGGAGATCATACAGTTAATTTTTTGCTTCTGAACATTTGTTTGTAAGAACTGAAGCAATATCTGTCTTCAGCCTTTTGTTGTACGTGAGCTTTTTTTGTTCATAGTAATATATTTCTAAACTTCACCTTTTCTCAAAAAAAAAAAAAAAAGAAACATTTTAAGAGCAGGAGGATGCATGATGACAGTTTTTTTTTTTTATCTTGTGACTACACAATGGGGGGTAGCCCATCCCCCAACCCAGGTGCAGGCGGGATTCGATCCCAAGTCTCCGCTACGACCAGCAGGAGACCTTACCATCCAGCTGGTTGGCACCTTGCATTGCATGCATGATGACAGTTTGGATTCTGATCCAAGGAATACATGAACTCTTTTTGTTCATAGTAATATATTTCTATACTTTATCTTTTCTTAAAAAAGAATAAGAGCAGGGAGATGCATAATGACAGTTTGGAAAGAAGACCAGCAGGGGAAGATCTACAGATTCAATGGGGGGCAATGCTCTCAGATCTCAGAGAATCAGGTGTCACCATTCATGTCAGTTTTGGACACATGGAAGGAAAAGGGATGAGTTCTGTCCATTCCTCTTATTCAATAGATGTCAAGTCAGCCATACAAGATTTGATAGGGAACAAGGTTCAAAGTATTGAAAACACAGAGTATGGGAAAGACAATTTTAAGAGACATCCACAATACACTTTGGGTACGCATGGATACAATGAAAAAATTAAGATATGTGTGGAAATGCTAGGAAACTTAAATAAATCCTAAAATATATATTAATAACAATAAAAATATAAGCTTTAGATGACTATAAATAAGTTATTTATACATAAAAAAACATACTTTAATGGTTTATTACTTTAAATTGGTAACTGTTGAAAAATGATGGTAGAAGAAAAATATGTATGTGTATACCTTAATCCTCAGGAAATCAATATAATCTATCTTAATACTTGTAAATATATAAATTTTAATAATCAATTTTAACACTTATTGACAAATATACAATTTTAAGAGACATCCACCACTACACTCATGTCTAGCAATTAGAGTATGGTGTAGTGGTGGACCTTTGGTCTTTCAAACCAATGACAAGGTCCAATCCTTCTTACTTGTTTTTATAGCAAAAATATAGGTTATAGCAATTACTTATTAGGAAAATTTAAAAACATATCAGAATATCTCAAAAAGTCAATTTTGAATTTCAATATTACCTTAATAATGCTATTTGAATTTGAATGGTTGCCTTAAATATTGGGGTTAATTAGAAGTTACTGCATGAATATAGGAATTAATGAGAAAGAGTATGAATAAGACAAATTTGAATTTAAAAAGTTGCCTTATATATAGGAGTTAATGTGTGAGAGAGAGAGAGAGAGAGGAGGGGGAATTAATGAGAACGAATGTGGAGGGGCTATATTAAAAAACATAATGTATGATGTATTAACCGATCCAGTCTGCTATATGGGGTTGGCTACATGAATCCTATTTCGCCAATCCATTCTATTTAAAGCCATATTCATTATTAAATTATTAGTGCTTACATTTCTTACTACTTCTACCCATGTCCTTTTTGGTCTACCCCGAGCTATTCTAGCCCCTTCAATGTGTAACAAATCACTTCTTCTAACTAGCATAGTTGGTAGTCTTCTATCTTTTTTTTTTTTTTTTTGAGAAATAGTTGGTGGTCTTCTATGCATGGGCCGCCCAAACCATCTTAGTCTACTCTCTCTCATTTCATCACCTATAGGAGCTACTCCTAGGTTCCTATAGATACCTTCATTCCTAATCCTATCCTTTCTAGGTTTTCCCCTCATCCATCTTAGCATTCAAACTTCCACCACATTCATTTTCTGGACATGTTTCTTGACTGCCCAACACTCTGCTCCATCCAACACAGCTGGCCTTACAACTGTTTTATAGAAATTTCCTTTTAATCTAAGTGGAATTCGGCTATCACATAAAAGTCCATATGCACTCCTCCATTTTGCTCATCCTGTTCTAATTCTTTGGGTGGTATCCTCCTCAATCTCTCCCTTGTTAGGAATTATTGAACAAAGGTACCAGAAATGGAAACATTGAGTTATCTCTTGGTCGCCAATCCTAAGTGTATCTTGATTTACAATTTACACTCCTATTATTACTAAATTTACATGTCATATAATCTATTTCATTCCTACTTATTTTAAACCTCTTATTTCTAAGGCATTTGTCCATAATCTTAATTGTGCATTTAATCCATTAGTTTCATCAATTAAAACAATGTCACATCCACAAACAGCATGCCCATCAGCCAATACAGTCCAATATGGCAATTCAACTAGTGCTGCAGATCAACAATCCTCAAAACCAATATGTATTGATACATAGAAACCAATACATTGCAATATTTTGAACCTTGGTAGGGAGTTCCGTGGATAGCACAATTGTCAAAGAGATGGCACCTTCATCTATAGTAGAGGTGGGTGATTATAGGACGAACTTAATGGTTGAGTGACTTGAGTGATGAGTCAGAAATAGTCACAGGTTTTGTAGAGCACTTTTTTCTGCTTTGATGAAACAAGCTGCAGAAGTTTCAAGCAATGTTTTCAACCCATCATTGACCTAGCCAATTGGACTGGTCAAGCCACCATCTCACCAGGATTCCAGGATCCCTTAACTGCTTGTCTATAAAAAACATTGACTGAGTCAACAACCTGATGACCTAGTCAGCTGAACTGTGGAATCATTAACCCAATCAGCTCATCACAGGTTACAAATTAAACCTCATTTTTATCAATAATACAACATAGTATTAAACTAAAAGAGGTTCATTGAAGAAATATAACCACTTGCTCCATAGAGCTGGCCCAACCCTCAACTATCATTCAAATTTCAAAACCACCCAATACAATTGATCCCTAGACTAACATATCAGCCAAACCATTTGCATGCATTTTAACCCATTTGAAAGAAGCCCCAACTCCATATGAAAGTTTTCTGACTTCTCTCAATTCTTGTCTATTCACCCATCTACCCTGTGTTGTTTTTTAACCACCCCAACACTAACAAAGAATCACCTTCAACCTCCCCTGCCTTAAGTTTAGCTGCTTGGCTAGCCTTAACTCTTTAAATAAAGCAGAAACTTATACTGTTAGGGAGTTCCCATAACCAATAGATCCATTTCCATCCCAAAATACTCCCCCAATTTCTCAAGGACCTGAAGAACCGACTGTTCCTCATAAGTGGACTTCAAAGTAGAAGAATGAGATCCTTTTACTGCAACCCACTGCTTCTGAGTTGTGTAGTACTGTGGATGTAGATAATAAGGATGGATTCTTTGAGATCATTGTCAAAAGGTTGGGGGATGACTTAGGCCGACCAAAAGATAATTTTCATTTCCATAGATTGGAATATATTTTTAACAAAAGTTTGATTTTGCAGATTTAAAGACCCAATGTTGGAGGAAGATTGCAATAAAAGTTTGAGATGAGCTAGATTTGTTAGGAATCAACATTTGGTTCATACCAGTAAGACCTAAATAACAAGTTTAAAAAGGTATATAAGAGGAAAGGTTTCAGGAGTGCTAATGTGTCCTTTTGGTCCACTTTTGCACATTCCTATAAAGGCCAAGAGGAAAATCAACAATTGATTGAAGTGCTGATTGTTTGGTAATGGAAGGTTTTGGTGGTGTGCATTTCAAAAGGGAGTAGCTGTTTTTGTTTCTAATTCTAAGGAATCATTCACAGATTCTTTATTAGATAAAGGAGATGTTGAGGTAACTGTGGATATCCAACAAATTTCCAATCTTGGAGACCCGGTCATTAATGAAGATACTAGGATAAGACCAAGTGGCATCCCGAAATAGCTACAGAAGGTCTTTGAAGAACATTCAGAGGATGACAGTTTTTAAAGGTAAACAGAAAAACAAGTTGTGGGTTTTACTTGGATGGTGAAGAATTCACTAGGAAGATGTTCAAGTAGAAAAAGGAGAACCATTTCGGAGTAGGGATTGTTATTTGAAAGAAATAATGAGGGGTCTTGGAGTTGGAGTGTTATTATATCAATAGTTTGGTTCTGATTTGTGCAGAGAGACTGAAAGGTAGTTCAGGTTAGATGGAAAATTAGATAAGTGGATGGTGTATGGGTTTCTACAGATGTGGATGTAGGATGGTGTTGTTTATGATCATGGATATGGGGGTATAAGATCAAGAATATCAGGTTTTGTATGGGAATCTTCTATCTTAGATTTTAAAGGGACTACAAGCCTATAATTCTGGCAATGAAGACTAATGCATCATATGAATCCCCAATAAACCACCAATCAAAATGAGATTAACTCATGACTTATGAGGATAGGCTTGATTGTTCACAAGAGGATGACACCACAATCCTAATTCCATAGGGCTCCATGTCCATTCCATCAAATACCAACCCCAATCCCTTTCTTCTTGATAACCCACCAGCAAAAGACTAGGATGCTTATCACCATCAACGTAGAATGCTTGCTTCAATCTACAAATAAAGTAAGTGCACCATCCAGGAAGGACCACATAAATTTTACATTTACCTATTACCTATAAACCATTTTTTCCCTTTCTTTTCTTGGACCAGCATTGACCTATAAACCATTCAATTAAATTGTCTTCAAAAATTAGCAGGAAGGATAATTATCAACTGAAAATAGAAATGCTTCCAATGATGTAATAAATATAAGACTAATCCATTTTGAAATTCCTAACAAAATAGTTGAGTACCCTAAATTAATCCCAACTAAGAGGTTCCTCATGGAATAAGTTACTACCGGACAAAGAATGTTCTAAAGTTTAAATTTGGAACCATAAGATTTCAAACTCCATCAATCTTATTAATTAAAATGTCATTATATCAAACCAAATAAAGACACTGAAATCCAAATTAAGTACAAGTATACTCAAAGCTGATGACAAACCATTTGAATTCACCCAGTAGAAACAATAATAAATGAGCACAATTGAGAGAATTTGCACTTTTAAAAACTTCTTACCAGAGAAAACTCGATATCTAAAAATTGCCAGCAATAAATCTTACCTCTGAAGACTTTTCTTGAGGCTCAGAATATGCTCTTGAGACCTGTACCCACAGTTATAATAGGCATATCATCAATCTGCTTCTAAAAATCCTAGTTGAACACCATGCCAAACCCCAAATCCTCCCCCAGTAAAAAGGAACAATGGTTTCCATAATGGAAAACAAATATAAAAGAACATTATCCTTCGGTTGCAAACATTATATTTAAAATTACTCACAGAAGTAAATTCTGAAACATTCAAATTTCCATTATCCGATATAGAAGCCCTTGGTGAAGAACCCTCCTCGGACCCTTCTGGAACTGGTGATGGCGGTTGAGGAGGAGAAACATAAACAACTCTCAACTTGCACTCCTCAATGTGATTTCCCGACTCCTTGTTGAACTAAATAAAGCCGATTCCATAGATTAAAAGCTAGGTGATTCATACCAACTAATATTAATAAGATTGCATAGATTGATTATTACCGTTTCTGGGTTGATGTCCTTTACAGTGGCTCCAGGACTTGCAAATACGCTCTGAAGGAGAAACTTATCCTTGCACTGCATGTCAGGAGGAGCTTCCCGCTGTGCTTGCATCGTAACTGATCAACAACAATAATAAATTTAAAAAATAAGTCGTCAATTAATCAAAAAATTATAGTGCGTGCGTGTGTGTGTGTGTGTGAGAGAGAGAGAGAGGGAGGGAGGGACCTATAACATCGCATGTGGATCGAGGCAGAACAATTCCGGTGTTTGGACGAACACAATACTTCTTTGGATTCGTCGTCTTCACCTGAGAATCAGAAACTCTACATTCAAGTATCCAATATATGCAAGAAGTTCAACATCTGCCAATTTCTTATATAGTTTTACACATTTTCCAGGGTGCCTTACTTCCCAAAATAAACGAAAATAAATAGACTAAGATAAGAGTATGCAAAGAAAAAACATTTTATATGGTTAAACTTTTTCCTAGCTTCGGGCGGTGGATTCTCTCTCGAAAATACCAAAAAAAAAACAAAATGAATAAATGGAAAAAAAATTACCTTGAAAGCAACATAGTTATCCGTCTTATTCGATAATTGAAGAGAACATGAGATCTGCTTCTTCAGTTCGACTATTCAAAACGGAAAAAACAAAACACAAACAATCAAAATCTCCAAACCCTAGAGATTAAAAAAAAGAATAAGAAGAAATAATGAACAGATCTATACAAAGAAATCTTTGGAAGCTTTATTAAAAAAAAAAAAAAAAAAAAAAAAAAAAAAAAAAAAACCGAAAAAGAAACATGAACTTACAGGGGAACTTGAGCTCCTGAGGCTCAATGCTGAGAAGCTCTCCTGAACTCATTTCGCAGGATCCTCCGCAAGCACAGGTTGGAACGCCGGTTTTCCAACGTTCAAAAGTGGGCTTTTAAGCGAATAGATTAGAACCTGCGGAGATCTCGAACCGCGAAACTGGTTCCCCAGCGACGTAAAACAAATTCAAAACCAGAGATTCCAGAAACTGAGAAGGATCTGGAATTGCTTCAGCTCTGATTTTCTTTGGAGAGAAAGATGTTTTTAAAGCAAAAAGAGCAATGTATTGCAGCAAAGTGACGTTGTGGGCCAGCTATACCCTTTCTCTCTCTAGTTTCTTATTTTGTTCTTTATTGTTGTTGTCTGGGTGTGTGTAGTGAGTGATACATCCGGCAGGTGCCTGCCGGTCCCATCACATAGATCAACGGTCTGGAAGTCAACATTATTAGATAACAACAACCGTCCGATTCTAGTCTCGTACCTCATTGCACATATGGAACAAATCTCAACAACAGAGCCCATTCTGTTCTCGGAATTAACTTGTTTGGCTGATAGGCTGGTGGCCCTCGCTCACTCGGCTCACTCACACACATGCAAGGATATTTTGGTCATTCCAATATTTGTATTGTCTTTTTGAAGTTGGAACTGGGATCAAATGTCCCTATCATCGACTCCTAATGAATGAGAATTTTGAACTTATACCCCTCGGAAATTGTCTATTTGGATTCGGATCGGATGGTTGGAGTTGGTTCTATCTTTTTGATGAAGGAGCCAGTAATAAAAAGATTGATTATGATTTTAATCGTGGAACCACCATCTGTATTGTTTCTTTCTCGCCAGGTGGGCCATGTCTCGAGATACTGATCCCCATCGATGGTTCTCATTATTATGTTAATCATCCAAGGAAAATGTATAAAATGATTGGTAACTGTTTTTTTATCGTTCCGCTGTAAAATGTTTACAATCAGGAACAGGTAATTGATAGTAACGATGTAAAAGCCACGGGACAGAGTGGAAGCTAATGAATGCTCGCATGATATTGGATATATATTGAGTGATCATAGCCTATGATCGGAGTATAATTGCATTAATTGTGCTGGTAAATTTTCTATCGAAATGGTAAGTTTGTCGAGTAGTTGTTGAGATAGTTTACTTCGCACGGCATCCCTCTAAAATGGGAAGCATGAAATCGAAACTGTAGATTCTTTATGGTATGGTAAATGGGCTTCACACACACTATCTCACAAACAATGATGTGTGAACACAATCATGTAAATCGGGCTATCTAATAGAGTTCGGATTGGATGGAGGTAAAATCAAACACAACAAGCTTGCCAATCTATTGTAACTGCATACATACATGTGGGGTCATGTGGACAGAATAATGATAGTGATGGAGGGTGGAGGGTGATTTGGTCCGACCTTGTAGCACAGGGATATGTGTGCATGACCTGGCTCGACGAACAGCTCAGCAGAACAGCACAACCGTAATTCAGTGAGAAGGACCCGCCGAGTCCAACGTTGGCCACTCGGAGGGTTAAGCGACTCGCCAGGGATTAGCGCTTGGCCAACCTTGACTCCCACCAAGTGTGGGAGATCCCGAACTCCTCTTAGGGCACGAGCTCCCCTTGAGACCCGAGCTCTCCCTTCCTAAGAAGAGAGCACCCCAATTTTTGGCTAAGTGTCCCGAGGGAGGAACACCTCGGGGCAGCACCATCGAGACTCATGTTCGAACTTGCTTAAGGCCCGCCTGCAGTGCGGGCACCTCGGCGTACCTCGGCACCTCGGTGCAAGGCAAACCTGCCCCAGGTGGTCCGACGTACAATAGCTCGGCAGGCTGCAGGGAGATCTTCCTGACATCCGTACCTACCTGATCCGGCGGCAGGGCTCGGATCCCTTAATAGACGGTGTTCTGCTCGCCAGACGACGTTCTGCTTGCCGTCTCTGAAAAGCATGACACGCCTGTCGAGTCCGTACCTTGCAATAGCAACCTGTAGCAACAACCTGCACCTGCCGCACCTACCCTGGCAGTAACAGCTAGGGAAGTGGCGGTGATGCCAGATATGACCAAGCTTCGATATAAAAGAACCCTAACCCTCACGAAGCAAAGGTATTGAAGCTAGCACTTTCAACACTCTTAACTCTCTGTATCTTCTTTGAGTTTTCCTCAGAGTTCTAACTTAGCCAGTGGAGTGTTCCCTACGAGAGATCTCCCCGGGAACCCTTCACCTTCTTCCTCCTCTCAGGTGTCGTCCGTCATAGTTAGGAGCCAACTCTCGGCCAGCTAGGAGTGCCTAGATTGTGCAGCATCATTTGGTGCCGTCTGTGGGAACGCTTCAAAAGGCCTTCCTCTAACTTCTGTGAAACTTCCCTCAAAGAACTTATCATCACCATGGCTTCCTCCAGCAACTCCGAACGTCGAAACACCCTAGAGGAACAACTCCAGCTACCCACCGTCTGCATGGGATAGTTCACCGTCCCCCTCTCCATGGACGGGGTACCTAGTCTAAATGTGCCCCTGACGGTGGCACCCGTGACCATTCCATTACCCTCTACCATTGGAAAAACCTTCGCAGAACCCACCATCCTCCCTCTGGTGGCCAGCCAAGGTCAGTTCAAAGACCTGATGCAGTGCATGTGAGCCATGCAGGCCCAAATGCAACAGTTCCAGCAACTTCAGTTCCACCAGTAGTAAGTGTTGCACCAAGTGTCCTAGTATCAGTATCAGCAACAATTTCCTTCACTCCCTCCCCGACACCCAGCTGCGCAGCCAACTAAGCCTCACTGCCGCAGTGAACTCCCTTCCCGCGGAGGAGAGACCTCGGCATTGTCTCATGGAAGGAAGGAAAGACTCCCTACCCCCGCCTCACGGCCTGTAGTCAGGTCGGGGGCTTCCCAGCCGATTAGGTCGGCGTCACCTCAGCGTTCGCAGTTCGAACCTCTGCTTGCGGAAAACCGGTTCGAAGTGCTAGCCGACGACCTGGAACAAGGTCCCTTTGTTCGCAGCTACCGATAGCCGAGCCAGCCAAGAAGCAGTGAAGACGTCGCCGAGCTCACCGAACTGCCGCCACCCACAGCCTGCCCGAGCTCAAAGGCAAAGTAGAAATAAGTTCGGAAGAGGTAAAAGCTACACCACTTCTTTCAGTCCCCTCCCCTCTATCCCCGGAGCTCCTCGCTGTCCCCATGCTAAGAGACTTCAAGCTCCCCCCGCTGGACAAGTACGATGGGTCCTTGACCCCAACGACCACGTCGATGCCTTCCAGTCCCAGATGCATCTAGCCAGGGCGAGTGAGTCTTGCATGTGTGTGGCCTTCTCCACTACTTTCAAGGGAGTAGTCCGCACCTGGTACCAAAACCTTGCACCGGGCTCAATCAGGAGTTGGGCGCAATTCGTGCAGGTCTTCACCTCCCACTTCGTCACTAGTAAGAGGTGCCTGAGGACCCAAGAAAGCTTCCTCAGCATAGTCCAGAGGGAAAGAAAGTCCATTCGGAACTACATCAAGCGGTTTAATGACGCTTGCTTGCAGATACCCGACCTAGACCATGTAGTTCGGCTCACTATGGCCAAGCGGGGCATTGCCCACAAGGAGTTCAAATGGCACGTGGTGGTCAACCAACCCAAGACCGTGACCGAGTTCCTTGAACTGGCAGATCGGTTCATAGGGACAGAAAAAGGAAACCAGAGCCCCCAGCCCCCAATGACAGTAAGAAGAAGAAGGACCTAGCTCGGGGAGCAAAGCCAATGCAACCTTTCCGAGCTCCGACAGCAGAAAGGGATTATATGCCCCTCAACACAAAGCGAGCCGAGATCCTCATGGCAATCAAGGACGCCCCATATGTGAAGTAGTCACCTCGGCTTAAGGTCGATCCCAATGTTAGGAATAAAAACTTGTATTGTAGTTTCCATAGAGATCACGGTCATAGTACCGAAAATTGTAAGAATCTCCGCGACGAGATAGAAGAACTCATCCGTTGCGGATATCTGAGAAATTTTGTACAGCATAATAATAATAATAATAAAGCAGGTAGGCACAGGGAGCAGGGTAAAGAAGCTCCCGAGTCCAGCAAACAAGCAGAACAACTGCAGAGGCAACCTCCCGACGAGAGACCAGTTCGGGGGACCATCCATGTCTTTGTCGGGGGATCAATTATTGCGGGCTGCACTTCGGCAGTAGCTCGGTCATCAGCTCGTGAGGCCGCCAGGGAAGAGCTTAAGCCCCCCAAAGCGGCCAAGGATGGAGGAACCAATCTTCTTCACTGAGGACGATGCACGAGGGGTCCATTATCCCCATGATGACGCGCTCGTCATAAAGATCAAGATCAATGACTTCGAGGTCAGGCGTGTCCTAGTCGATTTGGGCAGCTCAGAAGATATTCTCTTCAAGACGGCCTTCGATCAGCTACAGCTCTAGGAAAGCGACCTGAAGCCCGCAAACACTCCGCTTGTGGGATTCAGCGGTGAGGAGGTCATGCCTTTGGGGAGAGTCACTGTACCAGTAGAGGTCGGCACCTGGCCTAGCATGGTAAGGCTCAACCACGAGTTCCTAGTGTTCGCGACCCCCTCCCTGTACAACGCAATAGTAGGTCGGCCCATTACCCATGCCCTACGAGCAGTAGTCTCCACCTACCACCTGGCGATGAAGTTCCCTACAGACTTTGGAATCGGGGTGACGCGAGGTGATCAGCTCGAATCCCACAAGTGCTACGTAGCCGCCCTCAAAGGAAAGGCCAAGGTAGCAGACGACCTCGAGCTAGAACAACCTGTGGAGCAGTTCGCAGAGCGAGCCACACCTACCGAAGAGACCATTCCCGTCCTGGCTTCGGCAACAGCTCGGGTACTTCAGATCGGTGCTTCTATTGAGGAGCCCCTGCGGTCTCAACTGGTAAGTTTCTTACTCGAAAATTTAGATGTTTTTGCATGGTCAGCGACAGAAATGCCTGACATAGACCCCAACATTGATCCGGTAATTAGGCCCGTTAGACAGAAGAAACGCAACTTAGCCCCTAAGCGATGGAGGGCAGTCGACGAGGAGGTCAGGAAACTCCTTGCAGTCGATTTTATCAGAGATGTTCATTACCCGAGTTGGGTGGCCAACCCCGTTCTGGTGAAAAAGGCCAACGGTAAATGGCGCATGTGCGTCGACTACACCAACCTAAACCGAGTTTTCCCAAAGGACTGCTTCCCACTTCCCAGGATCGACCGTTTATTGGATGCGACCTCGGGGCACGAGTTGCTGAGCTTCCTGGACGCCTATTCGGGCTACAATCAGATCAGGATGGACCCAGCTGATGAAGAGAAAATTGCTTTCATAACCGAGTTCGGCCTGTACTGTTACAAGGTCATGCCCTTCGGGTTGAAAAACGCTGAGGCCACTTTTCAAAGACTCGTAAATAAGCTGTTTGAGCCACTAGTTGGAAAAAAAGTAGAGTGTTATGTAGACGATATGGTCGTCAAGACCCATTTCTCACATGAGTTAGTACAAGATTTACATTCAGTTTTTGAAATTCTACGTAAATTTAATATGAAGTTAAATCCAAACAAGTGTGTCTTCGGTGTCACCTCGGGTAAATTCCTAGGATACATCATTAACTGGCGAGGCATTGAGGCCAACCCGGACAAAATCAAGGCCATCCTAGAAATGAGACCACCCCGGAAGCTAAAGGAGGTTCAGAAGCTGAACGGCCGGTTAGCTGCCTTGAGTCGATTTTTGTCCAAGTCAGCAGATCGCTGCCTGCCTTTCTTTAAGGCCATAAAAGGCAAAGGCTTTGAATGGACCAAAGAGTGCCAACTCGCGTTCAACGAGCTCAAAAGACACCTCGCCAGCATTCCGGTCTTAACCCGACCCGAAGTGGGTGATGTCTTAGAGCTATATCTCTCGGCAAGTGACGAGGTGGTCAGCTCGGTATTAATAAGAGAAGTAGATCGGGTCCAACAACCCGTCTATTTTGTTAGTAAAGTGTTGCAGGGAGTAGAGACAAGGTACCTAGAGATAGAAAAGTTAGTCTACGCACTAGTGATAGCAGCCCGAAAGCTCCGCCCATACTTCCAAGCTCACACCATCGTTGTCCTTACCAACAAACCTCTGAGGCAAGTTTTACTCAAGCCCGAGGTCTCGGGAAGGTTGACAAAGTGGGCCATCGAGCTCAGCGAGTACGAACTCCAGTATAAACCGCGAACTGCTATCAAGGCCCAAGCCTTGGCAGATTTCATCGCAGAATGCACCTTTAGCTCTGAAGTCCCCAGGCCGGTGGAACATGAGGCCCCCAGTACGGGAGAGCTCGGAGTTCCCGGGCTGGTTGAACTCGAGCGCCGTGAAGTAGCAACCAGTGCGGCATCTCTCCTAGTTAGGCCAAGCCCGAACTGGGATGAAGAACCCTGGATCCTTCACGCAGATGGCTTGTCAAATCGGCAGGGCAGCGGAGCTGGGATCATTCTGTACAGACCAAGCGGCGTGAAATTGGAGTACGCACTACACTTTGAGTTCGCGGCATCCAACAACGAAGCAGAGTACGAGGCACTGCTAGCCGGGCTGGATCTGGCAAAGGAAGTGAAAGCCAAGCACATCGTCGTCTGCAGTGACTCCCAGCTCGTGGTCAATCAGGTTCTGGGTGAGTACGATGCTCGTGAGCCAACCGTGGTAGCATACTTAGCCAAAGTAAGAGGGGCTTTGCTCAACTTCCGGTCACACTTCTTCTAGTAAATCCCGAGATCAGAGAATGCTGAGGCTGATGCCTTATCACAGTTAGCCAGCACGGGAAATAACACCATAAGGACTGTGTATTGATCCACACCCGTCGTTCAAGTAGAGTCAATCTGGATTGATCCGCTCACGAGCTTTCTGCTACACGGAGCCCTCCCTGTAGATAGTAATGCCGCCAGGAGGGTAGAGCACCAGGCAGCCAAATACGTCATGATAGACGGACGGCTGTGCCGAGGATCCTACACACTTCCCTACCTGCGCTGCCTGCGACCCTCTAAAGCCGAGCTTGTCCTCCGCGATACTCACGAGGGCCTGTGCGGTGGACACCTGGGGGGAAGAGCACTCACTCAGAAAGCACTACGACAAGGGTATTACTGGCCAACGATGAAGGCAGATGCGACAAATGTCAAAAGCATGCCAACATCCACCACCGACCTGCCGCCAACCTAAAGTACCTCACTAGCCCATGGCCATTTGCACAATGGGGATTGACTTACTCGGACCATTCCCACCGGCTACACTTCCTCCATGGGACCTTCAATAGAGCTTGACGTCAATAAGCTTGAAAACACTTAGCGGATTAAGCGAGACGCTGAGGTAAAAATAACCTACCCGGGCTCAAATCGGCCTAAATGAGCTTCTCTTTGGCAATGTAATCTTTGTGATCGAACCCGACCTGAGCCCATGAGTGGAGTGTTTCCCTCATCTTTCGGTCGAGAATAATGCTGGGGTCTTAGGTAGCCACCCTCCAGCTAGTAAGGAAGGGCCACCTCGTGCTGCTCCGGACTACAAAGTAGTCCCGCTTCCAGGCCAAGACCTTGCTTGGGAGTTTATGTAAGAATTTGAAGCCCGGGCAAGGGGACAGATAGTAAGTCCGCCTGTGCTCGGGGAGAACGCCCGAGGTGCTCTTCTTTATTGACAGAATAGAACAAAGGCTATCTATATCTAAGGGAAGGTTGTATTCGAAACAAAGGGAAATAGTCCCGACCACGTTTCGAATAGCGTTTGGGTGGAGCTGGTCTAGCGTGACGTTAAAACGTCTCAACACCTCGGGGATAAGGGGATGAAGAGGGAGACGAAGCCCGCTGATGAGTTGCTCCCTAAAGATCACGATCTCATCCAGACCGTGCTCCCAAGGGAAGTTGCCGGTAGAAAGACTATATGAGTATTCCTGAGGTAGGTTGAAGTGCTGGATGAGGTGCTGAAGTCTCTCCAGCATCATAGTGGATGGACCGAAATGATCTGGCACCCGACCTCGGCGGGAGGTGGACGCTAGCATACTTGAAGTCACCCGTGCCTCGTTGGAAGGTTGGGCAACAGTGGGGTCACCCTGACCCGAGGTACCCACCTCGGGCTCGTCTAAGAGACTATCCCCGCTAGACATTGAATGAAATGAACTGAAAAAAGAGAAAGGGAGGCTCGGGGACTCACCAAGGAAAAACGCAACCGAACTAGAACTGGACGAGTTAGAAGGCCCGAGCTGAAGACTACAGACGCGAGCTCAAGCTAGACGAAGGATACTTAGTGGCGAAAGAAAATAACCAGGGCCCCCCACTATTTATAGCCGCTAGGCCCGGGCACCAACGGTTAAGATCGAAGCAATCTGATGGTTCTCAAGAAAATCGGATGTGAGGCTCTTGAGGTGAAATCAATTTAGCGCGTTTTTTGGCATCCGCGAAGTCCAGATCGCGTGACGTCCACGCGTGAGTTGCACGCGGCCCGGGTTTTTTCCTTCCGAGTGAACCGAGTGCCAGACCAGTCTGGTCAACGGGTTGCCCGACAGGGTGGCATAGTGCCGAGCCAAATACACCCGGCACACCGTAAACTCACCGCGTTGGGTCAGCACCCCCAGCACGGGGAGTGGGGGGCAATTGATGGAGGGTGATTTGGCCCAACCTTGTAGCACAGGGACACGTGTGCGTGACCTGGCTCGACGAACAGCTCAGCCTAACAGCACAACCGTAACTCGTTGGGAAGGACCCACCGAGTCCAACATTGGCCACTCGGCGGGTTAAGCGACTCGTCGGGGATTAGCGTCTGGCCAACCTTGACTCCCACCAAGTGTGGGAGATCCCAAACTCCTCTCAGGGCCCAAGCTCCCCTTGAGACCCGAGCTCCTCCTAAGGGGCCCTGAGCTCTCCCTTCCTAAGAAGAGAGCACCCCGATTTTTGGCTAAGTGTCCCGAGGGAGGAACACCTCTGGGCAGCACCATCGAGACTCCTGTTCGAACTTGATTAAGGCCTGCCTACAGTGCGGGCACCTCGGCATACCTTGGCACCTCGGTGCAAGGCAAACCTGCCCCAGGTGGTCCGGCGTACAATAGCTCGACAGGCTGCAGGGAGATCTGCCTGACATCCATACCTACCTGATCCGGTGGTAGGGCTCGGATCCCTTAACAGGCGGCATTCTGCTTGCCATCTCTGAAAAGCATGACACGCCTGTCGAGTCCATACCTTGCAATAGCAACCTATAGCAACAACCTGTACTTGCCGCACCTGCCCTAGTAGTAACGGCTAGGGCAGTGGCAGTTATGCCAGATATGACCGAGCTCCGATATAAAAGAACCCCAACCCTCACGAAGCAAAGGTATTGAAGCTAGCACTTTCTGCACTCTTAACTCTTTGTATTTTCTTTGAATTTTCCTCAGAATTCTAACTTAGCCATCGAAGTGTTCCCTCCGAGAGATCTCTCTGGGAACCTTTCACCTTCTTCTTCCTCTCAGGTATTGTCCGTCACAGTTAGGAGCCAACTCTCAGCCAGATAGGAGTGCCCAGATTGTGCAGCATCAGGTATGTTTACTCGTGATAGATTGTTCAATCCATTGTGCATGATTTTGTCTCTAACCTACGTGATATTTGGTTACCATATATACATAATAATGTCATATTCACTCATGATTGATTATTCTTCCTAGTACACACATCAGTATGGTAGATTTGGAGTGTTGTCTCAACACCTAAATCCCTTGCAATGTGTGTGATATGTGATGCTAGGAAATTGAATTAGGCTTGATTTATAATCAGTGTTAATGGCTGTTCTAGGCGTATTGAGGTGTTGATCAAATTGGAGTTCCCGCCTACCACTCCCTATCTACCATGAATCGCAACCGCACATTGCCGTCTTTAATTATGATATGTGTGGCTGCAATTCATGGCGGGTAGAATGTGGGTAGGAAATCTGGGTTGTCTGCATCTCTTATCAATGTACCCACACATAATTAAAACTTTACATTGAAAACATCTCTCTGCATAAGTGCATATTACCATTGGAGAAATATACTCAATGTACGGTTGTAGTAGAAGTACAAATTTAAATATATAGGTACGAATGCATATAAAATAATACAAAATATAAGGATTTACACTATGTATTTGTATTTATACTCATTCCAAACCGAGTCTACATATTTTGTTTTGGGACCCATTAACTACGGGGTGAATTTAAAGTAATTTTTCTTCTATTTGATTTAGGAGGGCGGGTTAGATTTTATTTGTAATTAATCAACCACTCACTTTATTTGTGATAATGGGATCCACAATAATGTAATGTATTGAAAGCCTTTTTTTTTCTGTGTGTTAGGTTTTGTTTGAGTTAGAAAAGTAAATTAGGTGTGATGTATTGCCTTTTTGCTAGCACGAATGAGTAAACCAATGCAATGCAAAAGGTTGCAATAGTAAGCCCATCTGCTCATGCAATTGGATCATACTATCATCTCCAATTTTATCCTTCTTTTTTTTTGTTTTGGTAATTAAAATCCAACTTAAACGAATCAAGTTAAATGTAACCCACTTGCTGTAAGAATAAATAAAGGGGAGCAAATCAATCCTTAGTCTTGCAGAATCATACTATTACCATTCATGTACGAAGAACAAGAAGCCATATTGCACCCCAAAGAATATCATGCTGCAGTTATCAAGGAGGTTTAAACGTACATACCTGTATCCATCGCAGTAGTAGAAACCCTTGCGGAATGTGTAATGAATCAATGGTAGGTTGACTGTGGTTTTCCTCAGTTAAATCTTCTTTCTTCCTTAGGTTTTCTCAGCTCTTGACTCTAATGGGGTAGAGCAAGAGGGCGGCTAGATGATTTAACATATTGGGAACCATAACCTAGGAGCCTTTATATTTTGACCTAATAGGATCCCATTAAGCCTATATGGGCCAAAATGTGGTATCCACTCATTAAGCCCCATACCCTTTTGTTGAAGTCTATGGGCTTTGCCTAAATGAATCACTTGATTTAGCCCACTTACGAGATAGCCCATCAATGTAATTGTTTCACTGAATATGTAAGCCCACTTAATAGAGATTAAAACCTAACACTTGCAACCTAGATCAATTCATAACTTGGTGATTGTTTATAACACTGCTGGAGTGGTTGAATTAAAATGCTTATTTTTGTAGCGAATAAATTTTAAGGAGATTGTGTATTGCTGAAATTCAAGTTGGATAGATAATGTACCCTTAGCATCCCTCCACCTGAAGGTGGCATGGGTTTACAAGTTATCTACATCATGAATGCTAGTGGGCCCATGCATCCTTGCTATCACTACCTAAGGATGAGTAAATAGGTAACTTCTACTTAGAAATTGAATGGAACTAACCTCGAACTAGTCTTAAATTGACCTTACCTGATATTTTATTGAGTATGATCCAATTATAAATTCTTAGAAATATCTCCCACCCAAGCCAATTTTAGGGTTTAGGAGTTTATCTTACCTAAACCAACCTAGAGAATTGGCATTGATTAGCGTGGGTGGTAATGTTAGAAGCAAACTTGTCTTGAGACAAATCCCAAAACACTTTTAAGGATGTGAATATTTGAACCCAAGCACTCATGCTTAAAAAAATCATGATCTCATTTTGAGCCATTTCAAGTGAATTAATAAATTTTCTTCAATTTAGTATTTGAATGTGTATAATAAGTAATGTAAAAGTAACATTTTCAAAATTTATATCATAATTACAAGCTTTGAACTATATATTACCACTTTTAGAAATAAAATTTAAACATCTTATGATTCTAATATTATTGTTGTTGTTGTTGGATTCTAGGTTTTGCCTTAGAATTGAACCAAATAGATTCATGCTCACCCCTACCTAAGGGTGGATTCGAGCCAAATACTTGGCTATTCGAGCTCGACTCGTTGATATAGTGTTAGGCTCAAGCTCAATTCAAGCTAGAGACTTGAGCTTGAGCTCTTCTCGAATCAAAAGCTCACAAGCTCGGCTCGAGCTCGACTATAAGCCAAGCTTTTTCTAAAAAATAAAAATTATACATATAAAATATTTTTTTATTTTACATAAAAAATTAAGAATTATTAAAATTATTTATTATTATGCATATAAAAAATAATATATATATATAAATTATTTTTATTTTACATACAAAAAATTATAAAAAATATTATATATAATAAAAATTATTTATTATATATATGTATATGTATGTAATTAAAAATTATTTATTTATTATACTAGATCCGATTAGAAAATGAGCCTATATATCGAGCTCGAACTTGACTTGAAGCTCGGTTTAAATCGAGCTGAACCAAACTCAAATAGCTCGTGAAAAGCTCGATTCATGGCCACCCCTACCCCTACCACTATCCCCATTGATTAGGCAAACGGATTACACCATGTCCTTTGAGGCCAAAGCCACTTTATACAAGTTCATATAGTCACATAGCACCTAACACAATCAGGTCCAAACATCTATCCTAAGCACATGAGATATTTTGAATCTGTACAAAGCAAAGTTCCAATTCTATCCAATATTCACTTTAAACCTAAAATGCCTGTCCAACTCACCCTTTTCTCCATCACAGGAGCTCCCAATCATACTGCTACTACCATTGCCATTCCAACCAGTCACCAATCCATACATGCATATTCCTACTCATCACTAGCATATCAGATCACACCAAAGGAAAGTTCATCAAACCACTGTGCTTGTAGCTAGACAGCAAATTAAATGTTGCAACAAACCCACGAATCAAGGAGGGTTCTACTCTGTCAATTGTTTTTTCTTGTTGCTCGTTCAAAAAAATAAATCAAAATCATTGTTTTGTTAAAACAAATACACAAGAAACATATTATTGGATATGTATCTATTTTTTGTTTTTAAAACTGAAACCAAAAACATATTCTTTAATCTGGTTTCAAAGCATGTTTTCATTTGATTATTCAACATTGTTCCATAAATCATATATACATTTCTATACTAGAAAATTTGTTTTTGTTTTTGAAAACCAATATTTTATTGATTCCAAAAACATTTATTGTTTTTTGAAACAAAATCAACTTGTTTTAAAAGTAAAAATAGAGTCAAAGATCATGTTTTTTATTTTTTTTTGCTAATGTGGAGGTTCCGAAAACAAATGAAAACAAAAACATTTATATTGTAGGACGCCCCTAAATATTTCTATTTAAACTCAAAATAACATGCTCAATAAAAGGAAGCCACGTGAAATAAACTCTTTTTTTTTTTTCTCTTAAGTTTACCATAGCATTTAGTCCACCCTTCTCATGTACAATAGATTCGTTTGAAGTTATTGTTTTATGGGAAATTGGAAAATGATTTTGTCTCTTGAAACATTGAAAACGATTCAAAACCAATCTTTTTAATCAGTATTAGCCAAGAATAATCCATTAATCAGTGAACTTCCACTCTTAATTAAGGGACTAATCCAACAATTTTGCTGAAGCGGCAGTTGTTTTTGTCATTGTTTTCAAAACTGGATTGGAAAAATCGGGAATCGATCCGTTTTCCTCCAAAACCGTTTTTTTCCCTAAAATCGTTGATTTTGGATAGCAAACCGCTAAACCGGTCGGTTAATCGTTCGAACGGTTTTGACCATTTTCCAATTTTTTAAAATAAAAAAAAATTGTTAAAACGGGCTGGCCGTTCGGATCGAACAACCGGACCATCCGAATCGGTAACCGAACCCCTGACCAGTTCGTTTTTAAAAACCATGGTTTTTCTTTTCAAAAACAAAACCAATGATGCCGCCTAATACCCCCTAAAATGAAAGCCGGAATTTAACAACAAGCTATTAATTATTAATTCATTCAAAGTCCAAGCTTAAGCTTTCAAAATTTTCATTCAAATCCTATTACTAAAAAGAAAATGTTTTGAATTAAACATTGGCACTAATGAGGGGTAATTTGGTCCTCCCAAATAAATGATGATACGTGGTCATTATCGACATCGCAGTGCCAAGTAAACAGACCAACTCGGCAGGTTAGCTCGGAGCACCTCGCACAAACCGATCTCGACCTCGGCAAGGGCGAGCTAGCAGGGCCCCTAAGGTTTCTAGCGACCTAGCCAAGAAGTCAACCGAGCTGAGGCGAGCTAAGGTGACCCGCGAAGGTGGGCTCGTCTAACCGTTCCCCCACCCCGCTTCCAAGGGCGCCAATATCGCGACCGTCAGAGCAGCTCGTCGTACCGTGTGCCACAACCTAAGCAAATGAACTATAACCGCCGCGCAAATCTTGTAACCAACACATTAATATGTCTTATATTACGAAAACAGCCCCACCTGAAGCTCCGAAACATTATCAAAGCGCCCTGAGCCCCTGATGACTATAAAAGGAGCCCGAATTCACCTGGGGAGGTACTCGAGCAGATACTCTCAAGCTCCTTCACTTTCTTAGAAAACACTCTAGTTCACTCACTAATTTAAGCATTGGATTTCCCTCCCTAGGTAAAAACTACCCAGGCACTCTCACTTTTCTTTCCTTGTAGTATACTTCAGCTTGAACACTCAGGCATTAACTCGGCCATACAGCTCGGCCCAGCCAGATTGGCATCTAATCAAAGTCCGAATCACGGTACACGAGGGAGTGTCCAGATTGTGCGACATCAATTGGCACCATCTATGGGAATTTCGCAACAAAAAGCTAAGTTCTCTTTTTATTTCCTTTCAGAATTCAGTAATGGCATCCTCGAGCAATCCCCTTGTCCACGACAACAACATCAATGGCCAAGTCCCTACCGTTACCATTGGCCAGATTGACATTCCCTTGCACCCAACCAGAACACCGGAAAATGTGAACGCACCTCCCCCTACAGTCGAATCCCTTGGGGCCCCCGCAGCAGTTGACGTGTGCAAGTTCTACAATCTGGTACAGTGCGTGCAAGGGATGAGCGAGCATCTCAAATCCTGGGAGAATAAATTCGCTTATGTGGCAGGGAGTAACAGCAACAACAACATCACCAAGTACCCCTTCAACAAATACCTCGACACAGTCAGTAGCAACAACATCACCAAGTACCTCTTCAACAGGCACCCTTTCAGCAGGTACCTCTATAGAACATCGGCCT
This sequence comes from Nelumbo nucifera, assembly GCF_055504915.1. Lineage (NCBI taxonomy): Eukaryota > Viridiplantae > Streptophyta > Magnoliopsida > Proteales > Nelumbonaceae > Nelumbo > Nelumbo nucifera. The sequence goes on from NC_142649.1 coordinate 197,824,484, forward strand.
GAACCAAGTCGGCTAGGTTGATCCAATTCCACCTCGAGTTCGAAGTTAGATTCAAGTCCCCAACCAAGACGATAATCAAAATTGCGCTAATGATGCAACCCATACTAACCAGCTCCCAGTGGAAAGTCGAGCTAAGGCTCCCATCGGAGCAGATGCCACCAGCTCATTTGAAGGCACTAAGAAGAGTCATAAGAGGTGCACACATCGCGCTGGGAAGAAAAGCCAACTCGCCCCGACAGTAACTGAAGTCCAGAAGAGAGGAGACAGTAAAGCCACGAGCAGGATAGACGTCTGGCGACCTATTTACTAAATGTGATACAGAAACCCAATGAGATGCTAAGAGACTACATCAGAAGATTTAACAAGGAGCACCTTCAAATCCTGGACTTGGACCCCGCTGTGCAACTCATTGCAACTAAAAACGGAGTACAACACCCCAATCCGAAGTGGGAGATTGAATTGAATCCGCCAGCAACCATGGAGAAATTTCTCGATGTGGCACACCAGTTCATCAAAGCCGAGGGAGCAGTAGGTTTGAAGTTTGACCTATTTGGAAAGAGAAAGCGAGCAGAAGAAGAAGCAAGCAGCAGTAAAGCCAAGTGAAGAAGCAAGTCCCCTAAGAGGAGCAGATCACCAAGGGTAGACACTGCAGCTCGCCGTGTAGGAGAAGCAAGTCACCAGTTGGAGGTTCAAACAAGCAGTCAGGAACCCCGCCTGCGTACACCAGAACCTTTACCCCCCTGAACACCAAAATAAAGGAGATTCTGATGCAAGTCAAGTCAAATGATTATGTGAAGTGGCCACCCAAGATGAGGGGAGGCCCAACTATCAGGAACCCAAACAAGTATTGCCACTTCCACAAGAATGTTGGCCACAATACAGAGCATTGCTAGAACCTTAAGAATGAGATAGAAGATCTCATTAAGAGAGGGTACCTGAGGTAGTTCGTAGAGGATGAGTGGTGACTTGAGGAGGGAACATGTAGGGAGGCACCCCAAGCTAATAGAGAGTAGGAGCTAGATTCCCGAAATCAGCAGCAGCCGAAAAGGCAAGTTCGGGGGACCATAAACATGATCACCGAAGGTTCAATTATTACCAGGTGCACTACTTCAGCAAGTAAGAACTCGATCATGGAGCAAGAACAAGAAAACGACAACCCATCAAAGCGACCCCAAAAAGAGGTGATTTATTTCACTGAGGACAACATGCATGGGATCCAATACCCACACGATGATGCCTTAGTGGCCAAACTACTCATCAACAATTTTAGGGTAAAACAAATCCTTGTTGACTCCAACAGCTCAGCTAACATTTTGTTCCTAGAGGCCTTCAAGCGTATGGAGCTCAGCAAGACAGATTTACATGTCGACATCCCACTAATAGGTTTCAGCAGTAAAGTAGTTCGCCCTGTTGGCAAGGTAAGAGTGCCAGTTAAGGTAGGCTCGCCTCCTCACACCGTGAGATTCGACCATGACTTTCTAGTAGTTGCCACCCCGTCTCCCTACAATGTGATACTAGGGTGACCTATTTTACATACTCTCCAAGTTGTCGTCTCAACATACCACCTGGCGTTAAAATTCCTCACAAACATTGGCATAGGCGTGCTACGTGGTGATTAGTTAGAATCACGAAAATGCTACTTAGTAGCCTTGAAAGCAAAAGGCAAGATAGCCACCGGCATGGATTTGGAGCTACCTCCAGAAAATGCTGAGAAGCGAGCTCGTCCAATAGAAGAGACCATTATGGTCCCAGTTTCCAAGACATAACCTAGAAAAACGCTACAAATTGGAGCTTGGCTGACAGAGCATGTACGCTCCGAACGGGTAAGTTTTCTATTAAATAATTTAGATGTGTTTGTCTAGTCGGCTGCAGAAATGTCTAGCATAAACCCTAAACTCATAACTCACAAACTTAACGTTGACCCTACAATTAGACCCGTCTGACAAAGGAAGAGAAACCTTGCCCCGAAAAGGTGGCAAATTGTAGATGAAGAGGCGGGAAAGCTGCTAACAGCGAACTTCATGAAGGAAGTCCAGTACCCGAGCTAGATAGCAAATCCGGTTCTGGTGAAGAAGGCTAATGGCAACTGGCGCATGTGCGTATACGGATCTAAATCGAGCTTGCCCGAAAGACAGCTTTCCCCTACCCCACATGGATCGCCTGGTGGACGTGACCTCAGGGCACGGGCTGCTGAGCTTTATGGATGCCTATTATGGCTATAACCAGATCCTGATGGACCTTGAAGACCAAGAAAATACAGTCTTTGTAACTGAGATGGGCTTGTACTGTTATAAGGTCATGCCCTTTGGATTGAAAAATGCTGGAACAACCTTTCATCGACTTGTAAACCGTATTTTTTTTTATTTAATTGGGAACAAAATGGAATGTTGTGTTGATGATATGGTAGTAAAATCCCGTTTTTCAAATGATTTAGTTGTTGACTTAAGTCTTGTCTTCAATGTTTTAAGGAAACATAAATTAAAGCTTAACCCAAACAAGTGCGCTTTTGGTGTGACCTCGGGCAAGTTTCTAGGCTACATCGTCAGCTAGCGTGGTATAGAGGCTAACCCAGAAAAAATCCAGGCTCCTAGACATGTGACATCCTAGCTCGGTTAAAGAAACACAGAAATTGACTAGACGAGTAGTAGCTTTCAACCAGTTTATGTCCAAATCGGTTGGGAAGTGTCTTCCCTTTTTCAAAGCTATAAAGAAAAACCAGGCCTTCGAATGAACCGAAGAATGTCAGCTCGCCTTTGACGAGCTGAAAACAACTTTAGTTCACCTCCCCTGTTAACCCGACCCGAGACCAGGGACGAGCTTAAACTTTACCTCTCCACAAGTGACGAGGTGGTTAGCTCAATCCTAGAAAGAGAAATTGGCAAAGTACAACAACTAGTATACTATGTGAACAGGGCCCTGCATTCTACCGAGATAAGATATCCTAATATAGAAAAGCTTATCTTTGCATTAGTGCTAGTTGCCCGGAAGCTAAGGCCCTACTTTCAGGCCCATAACATCGCCGTCCTGACCGATCGACCTCTAAGGCAGATTCTTTAGAAGCCCGAGGTATCGGGGAGACTGACATAGTGGGCAATAGAACTCAGCGAATACGACATCCATTATGAGCCATGACCAGCGATAAAAGCATAGGTTCTGGTAGATTTTATTGTCGAGTGCACTTTTAGCTCGCCAACCCCTGACGCGGCTGAGCTCACAACAACATCGGAGGCTTCAACAAGTGTGGCACCACCCCCAGCTCGCAAGATGGGACGAGGAGCCCTGAATACTCCATGTGGACAGCTCATCCAATCAGGGTGGGAGCGGAGTTGGGTTGATACTCTATGGACCTAGCGAGGTAAAGTTTGAGTACGCGCTCCAGTTTTAGTTTCGGGATTCAAACAATGAGGCCGAGTACGAGGCACTAATAGATAGGCTGGCACTAGCAAAGGAGGTAGGAGCCAAACATCTCGTAGCTTGCAGCGACTCACAACTAGTAGTGAACCAAGTAAACGGAGAATACGAGGCACGAGAACCCGCCATGGTAGCCTACCTGGCCAAGGTTAAGGAACTCTTACCCAACTTCAACTCCTAGCACCTCCAGCAAGTTCCGAGATCGAAAAACACAAAAGCCAACACCCTCTCAAGATTAGCGAGCACGATTGACTCAACAAAAAGAACAGTTTACATAGAAGAGCTACCTCACCCATCAATAGAAAAAGGGGGCAAAAGAGGTCGCCCACATAGAACTTATCGAGCTGAGCTGGATAGATCCAATTTTCAACTACCTGAAACAAGGCATATTGCCTAAAGAGAGAAATGCAACTCAGTGGATAGAACGACAAACAACTCACTATGTGATAGTGGGCAAATTGCTCTATAGAAGGTCCTTCACACTGCCTTACTTGCGATGCCTACGACAAACTGAAGTAGACCAAGTGTTGCACGAAATCCATGAAGGGCTTTGCGGAGGACACCTGGGGGGCAGGGCCCTTGCTTAGAAGGCTTTACGACAAGGGTAGTACTGGCCCACCATGAAAGCAGATGCGACCGAGATGGTCCAGTGGTGTGATAAATGCCAGCAACATGCCAACATCCTACACCAACTAGCTACCGACCTGAAATACTTAACCAGCCCATGGCCATTTGCGTAATGGGGTATAGACCTGATGGGCCCCTTCCCATTAGCAAAAGGATAGAAAAAGTTCCTATTTGTAGCAGTGGATCAAACAGGTAGAAGTCGAGCCACTAGTCACCATAACAACTCACAACATCCAAAATTTCTTTTGATGGAGCATAGTTTGCAGATTTGGCCTACCAAGAGTACTGATTTCAGACAACGGGAAGCAGTTCAAAGATATAAAATTCCAAAATTGGTGTGCGCATATGGGAATAAGGTAGAATTTTACCTTGGCGGCCCACCCCCAATTTAACGAACAAGTTGAAGTAACCAATAGGGCCATTCTCCGTGGCCTCAAAGCTCAACTCTCCCGAGCTAAGGGTTTGTGGGTAGATGAGCTGCCCAATGTATTATGGGCTTATTGAACAACCGCCAAGACAGCAATAAGTGAGACACCTTTCAACTTAACATATGAGACCAAGTCAGTAATACCAATAGAAATGGATGTACCAATGTTATGGTCTGAAGCATTTACTGAAGAATCAAATGAAGAAGATTTACGAGCAAATCTCTACCTGGTAGAGGAAGTTAGAGACCTGGCCTACATTCGGACTAAGCATACCAACAACGCGTAGCCAGTACTATAACGCCCAAGTTAAGATACACCAATTTAGATTTGGCAACCTGGTGCTCAGAAAGTTATGGTACCTGAGCCTAGTGTAGAAAAGCTCGACCCGAATTGGGAAGACCCCTACAGGGTCTCTAAAATCATAGGTGGGAACGCATATGAGCTCGAAACACTTGAAAGGAAGGCAGTGCCTCAGGCCTGGAATGTAGATAACCTGCGCAGGTACTACCTTTGAAGCGAAGTGTTTTGAGCTACGTCTGTGAGTTCACCAAAGTTCGCGTCAAAGCTCACCAAAGGTCAACTGACAGCTCGGCCAAGAATCACGGAAAGCAAAACCGACGAAGTTAAAAGTACAGAGACATATTCTATCAACGATACGACAATCCAGCCGAGCTAACTGACATGAAGTGGCCAAGTGAACAAAGGGCGGAAGCTAGGATGTAATAATAGTAGCTTCTATTAAAAAGAAAAAAGGCCAAATGGCCATATAGAAAGGAGGCCAGACGGATGTACAAAAAAATATATAAAAAAAGAGAGTTCAATTGTTCAGACATTAACAGGGCACGCAGGCCTCGGAAAAGCTTACAGGAGCATACCAGCTCCTGAAAATAACAGAGATACCACCACCACCACCATCACCACCACCAAACCAATCGAGCTACAGGGCAGAGCTACTCGTCACCATCACCGTCTTGGGCCTCCCTATTGCCTCCCTCCTCGCCCCCTTCTTCACCGTCATCCTCCTCCTCCTCCGGGGTCAAGGGCTCTTCATCCCCTATGAGCTCATCCGGGACTTTGCGCATAGAAATAGAGCTAAAGTCGAGAGTAGGATACAATGACTTCAAGTAATGGTGACAGAGCTTAAAACCCCTCTTCATAGAAGGGATGCCATCTCCACCTTTTTCTTTTCATACTTTGGGGACTTTAGGTAAAGAGCAATAGCCTCCTCCCCAGCTCAGAGCATGTCCTAAGTATACTTCGGCCGTCTCTCTTCCAGCTCATGACGCGCCTGGTAAAAGCACTAACGCTCCCCCCCTAAATAGACCCAAGGTTTCTGCATCTCGGTCTGAAGCAAGTCGATGTTCACCTGCATGCTAGCCCTCTCCTTTTGCCTGGAATGGACGCAGCCCAGCAAGACCTGACTGAAGGTGCTCTCCTACAAAGATCGAGACCAAAATAAGACACCTCGCAGAAAATGATCAAGTAACTCTAAAAGAAGACAAACCTAGATGATGCACTAAGTCACTTGAGCTCCGGCCTCGATGAGATCCAGCTCGCCGTACTGGCACATGTCTTTACGGAGAAGTATACCCCTAGCTATCCAAAGAGCTACGCGTGCATTGTGCAACTGGTCTATCATCGAAACATCAGGAATGCTAGGGATGAAGGGAGGGATATCCGAAACATAGGGGTCGACCTCTCGCTCTTCCTGATCAACCTGAGACTCAGCCGGGTGCTGATTTGTGCACATCAACTCATCATCCCCCTCAAGGTCGACGACGGAAGGCATGCCAACCGATGTCCCTCCATAGAAGAATGACGCTCAGCTCAACGCTTTTTTCGAGACCTCTTCTCCTTGTCGACTGACATCATAGAAGCCAAGCTCGCCATGCCTGCGGAAGAAATTAAACAGTTAGTCAAGCTGACATTATGAGAAATACGAAATGCAGATGCATGTCCCAGCAACTGACCTACCTATACAACTCAAACTAGCCCGCACAAGCATATGTTCGGCTAAGACCCTCTGAACTTGAACCTCCTCATAGATCAACTCCCGAAGAGTAGCGCACAACTCACGATCCTTGCTCTCGGCAACCCTTTGATAGCTACTGTACCAAACAGTGTCCAAACCCCAGTCACCATCCCTAGCCAAAAAGAAGAACCTTTTCTTCCATCCCTTGACCTTGTTTGGAAAATCAACTAACACCTTCCTACCATTATGAAATAGAAGGTAGAAGCAAAAGGAGCCAAAAATCTTCTTCATGTGCACCAAGGTGGCAAAAGCCTCAATACTCAATGGGAAACTACAGTGGTGGAATAGGCTGATTAACCCCACCAAAGTCCGAATCGCATTAGGCGCGAGTTGACCTAAGGATACATGGTAATGTCTCAAGACAGCAATAATGAAGGGATGAAGGGGAAAACGGAGACCAGTAGATAGCGTCTCCTCGTAGATACACAATGCGTTTAGACCATGATTCCAAGGATAATGATTGGCCAGCAACTCGATCCAATTGAACTCGTTTGGGATCTCATACCTATGGCATAACTCAACTGTTTGCTCCCTAGAGAGCTCGATTGGGCCAAAAGCATTTACAACTTCCTCAACTTCGTGCCTCTTCCCCACCAAGGCACCATCACAGTATACATCATACGAATCCTCCCCCGAGGAGCTTGCTTTACCTTCGGACCCCTGATATGATGATCTACACTCCACCGGACTACCCGACATGGCAAAAAACTTGAATACTCACCGGAGGAATAGAAGAAGACTAGAAAACGACAGCGACAAAACTCGAACTAGTAGAGAACTGGAGCTTGTCTCGGTAGACTAGCTTTGCTTGCAGACCTCTTGGACAGATCCCTTCCAGAAAACTCCAAGAAACAACAGTGTACGTGTGGGGACCTTGACAGGGGACCCCATACTTATAACTCACCAAGAATGGAATCAACAATGCAAATGCAGGCTACAGCTGGCAAGGACACACAGGTCAGGAGTCCAATAACGCAGATGTGCAAAACAGCCGAGCTACAGTTGGCAGGGCGCGCGCAAACTCAAAATTTCGGGCGCGTGCAAATTTAGAAGTTCAAATTCACACGCACAACACACGCTCATTTGAATTTAAATTTGTGCGCCCGCCAAAAATGCTCCTCGGTGTGCGTGCCATTTTTCCCCCTTTTTTTCAAGATTCAAAATTTTCGAATGCACGACTCAAGTAGCGCGAGCCGAACTCGAGTGAGTTGGGCCACCCACGAGGCAATTGGACCAAACACCTAGAAGGACCTACTCTCTTCATCGAACTGACACTGGCTCAAAAGTGGAGGGCAATTGATGAGGGGTAATTTGGTCCTCCCAAACAAATGATGACACGTGGCCATTATCGACCTCACAATGCCAAGTCAGCAGACCAACTCAATAGGTTAGCTTGGAGCACATCGCACAGACTGATCTCGACCTCGATAAGGGCGAGCTAGCAGGGCCCCTAAAGGTTATTTTTACTTTAAATTTTAGCTTATTTTGTTTGATTGTAGTACAAATGAAGTAAATTAAGACATGAAGCAAAATAATGACAAAACCCAAAACAAAATTAAACAAGAATTAGCATTTTTTTTATTTGTACTTCCATGCATTTGTACTAGTGCAAATAAAATTGCACTGCAACCAAATACAACCTAAGGCTTAGTTTGGAAGGAGTACAAATTAATACAAATATGTAAAGTGCAAAACCTTATATTTTGTATATATTTGCATTGTACATATTTGTATTTATACTCTTTCCAAACTGAACCTAAAAACTTAAAAACCAGCAAGGAAGAATTAATGCAGATCAGCTTTGAATAGAGCTAAAAGCTTAGACTCAGTTTGGAAAGATAACAAATGCAAATGCAAATGTGTATAACATAAATACATACAAAATAATACAAATTATAAAGTTTTGCACTCTACATATTTGCATTTGTACTCCTTCCAAACTCAGCCTTAATAATTGAAATAACTGTGAAATTTGGGAGTAAAGGAGCAAAGACCTGAAAAATCTATACTAGCAAGGTTTAAAATAACAATATGCAAGATACAAAAAATTGCGCGTGAGCATGTTGTTTTTCAAATCATTGAGGTAAGGGTGGAGAAATTAGAAGATGAATAGAAATAAATGGATATAGAGAGGTTCCCAAGGTAGCTAATTGTGTACAGAAGTTGATAAAGATCAGAGGCCGTTTGATAATGGTTGTAGCTGAAATGAAATACTTATTGTTTAGTTGATAAAATAATTAAATAGTAAAGTTTCTCACATAATCTATCAACTTTATCTTCAACCAATAAAGAGCCAAAAACCTCCATAGAAACTTATTTATTGAGAAGAGAACGGCCCCAGAGAGAGTATGTTTGAGAGATGAAAGGAATGCTGGTGGTGCAGTATCACATACAACTGAGACAATTGGCTGTGGTGAAAAAGCCTAGTTGGGTTGCAAAAAAGCTAATAGAGGAGACCGGATCTGTTCCTCACACAGGGCACCTCCCACCGATTTTACACGCACATCCTACCATGCATTGAGAACATCTCTCATATTTATAAGTTATTATTCATAGAAGATGTTCTCAATGCACGGCGAATGTGCTTGTGAGGCACCCGTGTGTGAGGAGCAGATCCCGTTCCTTAATAGAGGATTCATGTCCTTTTTTTTATTATTATATAGAGGATATACGTCTAAACCTGGTGATGTTAGGTGCAATGTGATTACTGCTTAAGGGTGATCATTCTTAGCGTGCCCCGATAAATGCCTGCACTAAGGCTGAAAATTTACAGGTCGGGCCTGGGCCCAATACTTCAAGCCCATATTATAAAATTTAATTAGTGACATAGGCCTAAAGCTAGGGATGCTCATGGTACCAAACCGTAGGCCTTTTTAGCAAACTGGTGGTATTGGTTTTTGAAAAACTGGTAACTAAAATCGAACTGAAGTAGATCGGTTTGATTAATCGTTGATTTAGTTCATCAGTTTTAGGTTTTTGATTTTCACAATATTATATATAATAAATATCAAATGTTATATTATATTATAAAAAGACTAGAAATACATATAACATACTATATTATAAATAATAAAAAATATATTATATATATTATAAATAAATGTATTTTTAATATATAATATATATTCATTTATAATATATAGATAGTATAAAATATATACATATATAATATACATATTAACTATCGGTTTTTTACATTGGTTAACCAAAACCGAATTAATACTTTTTGTTTTTCCAAAATATCGAATTGATCAATTCGGTAAACGTAAATTTTCAGTTCGATTTCATCAATTCGGTTAAGTTTTTCGTTTTTTCTTGTTCACCCCTACCTAAAAGTCAGAGACTCGAGGTCAAGGCTTATCAATTTATCATAAGTGTTAAATAATTAACCTAAAAAAAAAGCAGAGCAAAAAAGAAGGAAGGAAGAAGGGTAAATTACAAGGACCCTTTGTATTTATGGGGTCAGTGATAAAGACCCCCTACACTTTAATTACTCTCTATTTTCTTTTTCTTACTCTTTTTTCTCTTAAAACCTACCTGACTTAAAAATACCTTCATTGATTCTTGTCAAAAAATACTTCGACCATCTCGCCAATGGTTTCTCCATATGAAGGCAAGCAAAATGCAAAGCACATTGCCCTCTTCTTCAATGTTTCACAGTTAAAATGTGTTTTTACTTGAGGGATGTTTGGAAGTATGGGTGTTTTTCTGAAAAAATGGTGCCACGTCAGATCCATTTAGGCGATTCCACAAATAACCGCCTACATGACTGTTTGGTTCAAGCTGAAAAATGAACATGCATCGTGAATCACATCTCAACCGTTGCATGATCGCTGAACCATTGCCCCCAATGGTTGAATGATGTGGCGCTTACATGAAAAACGGTGAGGAAAATCACCTTGCCAAACAATATTAGTGTTGCTCATTGCCTATGTGGCAGAAACACTACCAAACATATGAATGTGTTTTTTTTGTAAAAAACGGGTCTAGCAAGCGTGGACATTTTTTTTATAAACGGTCCCAAAAAATGCTCATGTTTCCAAACACCTTAATGTTCCAACTTCCAAAACCGTGATTTTTACCATAGCCATTTTAATTAACTTCAATGGAAAAGACAATAGACAGAACAAACTGTAAAAAAAGTAAGATGATTTCATGAATTAAAACAGGTAAAATAAATTAAAAAAAAAGACAATTTAGATATTTAGAAAATTTTAAATAATAGGATGAGAATCCTTTTTTAAGTTAACGAACGGAATGTTAACGAAGGGGTATTTGTCTAACTGTCAAAATTCATGGGGCCTTTGTCACTGATTCTATAGTTTAAAAAATGGGTCTTTATAATTTACACAAAGAAATAAAAACAAGGTGTCACGATTAATGTATAAATCTCACGATTACTCCCAAAATATATACGGGGCGAAATGTCACAGTCCTAAAGCACAGGGGTTTCTATGTAATTTAGTTTTTTTCTTCAGATTTATTCACACTTTTTTGTTTTTTGGGTAGTGAGTTTTGTTCACACTTAGTACTTCACACCGGTCACCGGGCAACTTCAAAGCTCCAGAGCCCTCTCCAAATTCCAACATGGAAGTCTTGAAACCAGGCGCGAACCAGAGATAGTTCGTGAAATTATATTGATCTAGGAAAGATGATGGTTGATTTGGGAGCCTTTTCTGACGAGAAATTCGATGCGAAGAAATGGATCAATGTGGTCTGCCAATCTCGGCACCCTCAAGACCCAGTGGAGAAGCACTTGGCGGATCTGGAAATGAAGTTGCAGATGATATCCGAAGAGATTGCTGCGTCTCTGGAGGAGCAGAGCAGTGCCTCTCTCCTTCGAGTCCCTCGTGCTAGCCGTGATGTCATTCGCCTCCGCGACGACGCCATCTCTCTCCGGAATTCTGTCACCGGCATCTTACTCAAGCTCAAAAAGGTACCCAGATCCATCCTCCATTCTACTAAATTCTTTATCCGAGTAGAATTTTAGTTCGTTTAAAATAGCAGATCCAAGGTGGAAATTTGGTGGCATTTCTCTTTGGTTATTTAATGCAAACGACCTGAATTGAATTTGTTGGAGATTGGTCTGTATCAGTATTAAAGAGATATAATATGCTTGTCAAAATGCAGCCACTGATGGCGGGAATTCCAGGGTCTGTAGGCAAGTACATGTTAATGATCGGGGAGTAAATTATACAAGGATTCCAAACTTGATATGTCCAATTCGTGATGTATTTATTCACATGAACGTGGTATAATGCTGATTTGTGTTTTTAATATGAATGTCTTGCATCAGATAATAAATTCATAACGTGGTTATGAGAATCAGAAAATTGTAATTCAGAGATACATGATTATATTAATTGACAGCCCTAAATTGCCTATGGTATGGTGACCCCAAACTATTGTATAAAAAATAAGTAAACAAGCAAAAAGCATATGAAATGAGTGTTTACCAAATGTTATGCCTTGGTACCACATGCACTCTCTGGGGTCTGGCAAGTTCCCTGAGGACATAATAACCTGGTGATTGCCTTTGTTAGATGTGTTGTCACTTGTTCTTGTTTCTCGAGCTAGCAACCAGGTGGGCTTCTTCGCTAGAATTTTCTGCAAACAAGTTTCATGTGGCACAGATGTGCCATGTGGATGGCTGATAGAATGTTGAAGAGAACTTCTAAATCATATCGGTACTTTGGTACCTTTGGTGCTACTTTTTCGAAGGAGCAAAAAACTATAAATATTTATAGAATTTGTCCTTTCAACTGCAGGCAGAGGGTTCATCAGCTGAATCTGTAGCTGCCCTTGCTAAAGTTGACACGGTCAAGCAGAGGATGGAAGCTGCATATAAGACATTGCAGGTAATAATAGTCTTGAATGTTGATTACTCATATTTATGTGCTTTACCAGTTGAGTGGAGGAAGTTTGTGTTTGTGTTATGCTATTTCAGTATTCTAAAGCTATTTTCCATTGAAAAACAGGATGCTGCAGGATTGACACAATTGAGTGCAAGTGTTGAGGATGTTTTTGCCAGTGGTGATCTACCGCGGGCTGCAGAAACCTTAGCGAACATGAGACATTGTTTGTCTGCCGTTGGTGAGGTAATCTATTCTCTTCATTAGTTAATTTACTGCACTAAATTTACTTTCCTAAGCATGGTCTTCCGGAACTTAATGTGTTTTTTGTAAGATTTATTTTTTACTTTCACATGTTCAGGTTGCAGAGTTTTCCAATGTTAGAAAGCAGCTTGAAGTCTTAGAGGATAGGTTAGAGGCAATGGTTCAACCTCGTCTTTCTGATGCTTTATCCAACCGCAAGGTTTACTTTGATCTCATATCTTGTACACTTACTGGTTGCTTTCTTTTCAAAGAGTTTTCTAACTTCAGCTTGGCCTTGTAGTCTGCATGTCTAGATTTGCTAATTTATTCTCTATTTTCTATTATAGGTTGATGCTGTTCAAGATTTACGGAATATCCTGATTCGAATTGGAAGGTTCAAGTCTCTAGAGCTGCAGTACACAAAAGTCCACCTAAAGCCAATCAGGCAACTTTGGGAAGAATTTGAGTCCAGGCAGCGAACTGCTAAGCTTGCAAGTGAGAGGCATGATGGTGAACCACTATCAAATGTTACTGAGTCTCAATCAGCTTTGTCTGTACTTTCATTTTCCAGTTGGTTGCCAAGTTTCTATGACGAAGTGCTACTCTATCTTGAACAGGAATGGAAGTGGTATGGTTATATCCTCCCCTCTTCTCTCATTTGAATCTTCTGTCAATACTGTCAAGCAAGAATGCAGCAATTATATATGAAATAAGTATATATATTCTTTGGGAACACTTGTTACACAAACAATGTCTTTTATACCAGGGCTGTGTTTTTTGCTATTGTTAATGTGTAAATATTTGTCCAAGACAATAGACATAAATAATTTGATTTTCCCCTTTACTAGTCAAGTTGCAAATTGGCCACAAAGCTAAAGACAACCCTTTTTTTTGATACATTGCTTCCTTCAAGGCATTGAGGTGTACCCTCTTCTTGCTTAGCAAGATGCTGGTCAAGGTTGATTTCAAAGGGCTTTACTTTGAAGACACGAGGAGAGATCTACCTAGATTCTTCAATCCTCTCTCAATGCCTATCAGGATAACCACTATTCCACTCATCCTTGATGGTGACTAGAGACTTTGATGGCTGCTTTGGGCTTAATTTTGCAGCTGCAGGCATTTAATGGTTTTTCCCCCAATCCTCTCCCAGTGCCTATTAGGAGAACCACCCTTCCACTCATCCATGATGGTGACTAGAGACTTCGATGGCTGCTTCAGGCTTAATTTTGGAGCTGTAGGCATTTCTGGTTTTTTATATGGTTCTTCAGTGGCCTCTTAGGTGATGCTGAGGTTAGATCCCTCCATATTGGGATCAGAATGACATAATAGTTACATGTGCCTCAATGGTTACTATTAACTGGAGCCAAACACTAGGTAGACCCATGGCACCTTGTTCACTTCTTGAGTGAAATTATAGTACCTCTTGCTGCCTGCTCTGGTGGATTTCTAGGGAGCAAAATTCTAAGGTTGATGGATATCCAAGTCAAGGATTGAGAGAGCCTTTTTGTATATTGACAGGTTATTGCCTGATTAATTCTTGTTATGAGGGGAGGGCTAATTGTCTAGATTGTTTGTAATTGTGTATGTTATGGTTCAGATCTGTACTTTTTCAGTTGTAAATAACAGAGAAAAGAGTAGAGAAGAAAGAGAGAGAAGAGAAGAGAAAGGCTGGTTTGAACTAGAGAAGAATTCTATCTCTCTAGTTGGCTAGATGTTATTTATAGGTTTCTAATTAAAAGAAGAAAGACATTTATGCCCCTACTTAAATATGGGACACAACACTTAAAACCAAAACAGAACAGACGTTACACTTCAGTCTTAACATAAAACAAAATGATCACTACCCCTCTACAGCCGACTCTAATACTCCCCCTCAAGCTGGTGAGTATATGTCATATAGTCCAAGCTTGTTACATATGTAATCCACTCTTCCCTAACTCAAACCTTTGGTGAACAAGTTTGCCCATTGACTTCCTATGTTTACATATGCATTACTTATCACTCCACTGAGTACCTTCTCTCTCATAAAGTAACAATCAACTTCTATATGTTTTGTTTTTTCATGGAAAACTAGGTCGGAAGAAATGTGGATTGCAGCTTGGTTGTCACAATAGAGCTTCATATGAGTATAAATCGAATACCCCATCTTTTGTAAGAGGTTCTTCAACCATACTAATTCAAATGTAGTGTGTGCCATGGCTCTATTTTCAGCTTAAACACTGTTTCTTGCTCTTCCATGTTACCAAATTGCCCCCAAGAAAGGTACAATACCCTGTAGCGGACCTCTTGTCAGATATTGAACCAGCCCAATCAGCATTTGTGTATCCCTCTATCTCAAGACTTCCTCCACTCTTATATAACAAGCCATGACTTGGAAGTTGAAGATTCTGCATAAATTGACTCACCACACTAACTGCAAATGATATATCTAGCCGAGTGATGGTTAGGTAATTCAACTTACCCACCAACCTCCTGAAACTTCCAAGATCTTCAAACTCTTCACTTGCATCACTACTTAACTTGACATTTGGTTCCATGGGTGTTTCAGTTGGTTTGGCACCTAACAATCTTGTCTCCTCTAACAAATCAAGAACATACTTCCTTTGGCACAAATTAATACCATGCTTAGACCTTGCTATCTCTATCCCCAACAATATTTTAATTTATCAAGATCCTTTTTTTGGAAGTGATCATGCAGAAAGATCTTTAGCGTATCAATCCCCAATCTGTCATTGCTAGTAATAACAATGTCATCTACATATACCACCAACAACATCTCCCCAGCATCTGAATCGTAACTAACTACTGAATGGTCAACCTAGCACTGTCTCATGCCAAATTCTTTCACCGCTTTATTGAATCTACCAAACCATACACGAGGAGACTGTTTAAGTCAATAAATGGCCCCGCCTTGAGTTTGTACACCTTACCATCCTCCCCCTGAGAAACAAACCCTGGTGGTTGTTTCATATAGACCTCCTCAAGAAGGTCACCGTGTAAAAAGGCATTCTTGATGTCAAGCTGAAACAAAGGCCAATCATACATAGCAATTAGGGATACCAAAACACCGACTGGGCCAATCTTAGCAATAGGGGAGAAGGTCTCAGTCAACACCATACAATTGTGAGTAGCCTTTTGCAACCAACCAAACTTTCAACCGCTCTACACTACCATTTGGTAAATACTTGACAATGTATACTCACTTACAACCTACAACATGCTTGCCAGGAGGGAGAGTGGTGAGATCCCATGTATGATTCTGAGTCAGAGCTGAGAGTTCTTCTTTCATTACATGGCACCACCCTGGAGAGGCAAGAGCTTCCTAGACATCCTTAGGAACAAAAACAGAAGACAACATAGAAACAAATTGGCGATGGGATGCAAAAAGGTGAGATACAGAAACATAATTTGAAATGGGATGAAGGGTGCAATTGTGTTTACCTTTCCGCAAGGCAATAAGAAGATCAAGGTCAGAGACAGGGGGTGGGGCTGATGCTGGTGTGGGAATAACTACTAGATCTGTCAACGGTGAAGAGGTTGGAGGAGGAGCCAGTACATGTTAATGCTTATACACTTGCCGGGTGGGTGGTCGTTCAAGAGGAAGCTGCACTGGAGGCAAAGACTTGGCCACAACTAGAACAAGAGGAATGGGGTCCTCAACGGGAACTAGTAGTGGAGGTGGAGAAAGAGAAGAGACATCCGACTTAGAGAAAAATGGAATCGACTCGAAGAATGTAACATCTGGACACACAAAAGGACGTCGGGAACTAGGGTTATAACACATACCCTTTTCGAGTCCTAGAATAACCAAGAAAGATACACTTGGTGGATCATGCATCTAACTTGTCCATTCCAGGCCCAAGATTATGGACAAAACACACACCCAAAGACCTTGGGAGTAAGAGGAAAATGAGACATGGTAGGAAACAAAACAAAGAAGGGAGAATGACCTTCAAAGATAGACATGGGAATCCAATTAATAAGGAATCAAGATGTAAGAACATCACTCCAAAAACGTTTGGGTACATTCATATGGTGCAAAAGGGACCGAGTAGTCTCTAAAAGATGACGGTTCTTTCTCTCAACCACCCCATTTATTTTGTTGAGGGGTGTAGGTACATGAGGTTTGATGGATAATGCCATGTTATTCCAAATATTCCTAAAACAGTGTATAAAAGTCTTCTTGGCCATTATCAGAACAAAGAATCTTAATGTCTACGCTAAATTGATTGCAAATTTCATAAAAATTTTGGAAAATACAAAACAATGCACTCCTTTCTTTCATAAGGTAAAACCACGTCATCCTTTAATATTCATCAACAAAAATTACAAAGTACTTGTAACTAGTATATGACACTATTTTATTTGGACCCCGAATGCTCGAATGGACTAAAGAAAAAGGACTCAAAATACGACTATCAACCTTAGGACTAAAGGGAACACTATGATGTTTCCCAAACTGACATGACTCATAGTCCAAAGTAGAAAGGCGACTCAAGGACGAAACAAGTAACTTAAGTGCTTTAAGAGACAAATGGCAAAGTTTATAGTGGCATTGAAGAGGAGAAAGAGATGACTAAGGGCTGTTGACGAACCACCACCATCAAGATAATATAGTCCATCAACTTCATGCCCTCCACCAATTTTCATCCCCATCTTGAGATCCTGAAAAACACAATAAGGGTAAAATGTGATAGAGCAATTAAGAGACTTGATCAATTTACTAACAGACATAAGGGTAAATGGAAATTTGGGAACATACAAAACCAAGGACAGGGACAACGAATCTATGTCAACATTACCACTAGTCCACTACCACATATGGAAGATGTGGATGGTTGAGAAAGGGAGGAAAACACACATGGAGTCCCAGTCATATGATTGAAAGCTCTAGATTCGATAATCCAATGAGAGGGTTTGGATGCCAAACAAGCCATACCTGAATGTGAGAGGGTAGCCATATTCTTGAGAAGTAGCTTTGATGAACTTCTCATACTCATCACGTGGGACACTCATCATCTCTTTCTTGGAGACATTGGTAGATGTAGAAGGTCTCTAATCAGTTTGCTGAATTTCTTGTCTCGAACTACTACTACCACTAGCCACTACATGATTTGCCCAAGTTGAAGGTGGGTTATGTAAATCATAACAAAAGTTGATAGTGTGTCCTTCCATACCACAATGTGTACACCTCCTCGAACCATTACTACGTCCTCTGTCACGAGTTCCCCCTGAATTTTGGCCTCCAATACGCTCACCACCATGACCTGATTGAACTCCCCGAGCTCCTCCTCTACCTCCACGACCTCCCCCTTTTGTCACTACAAAGGTAGACCTATCAGAGATGGTAGAGTTCTCTGTAGGTCCAATAGAAATCCTCCAGAGATGGGAAAACACCTCTTCAAGAGAGAGAAGGGAAGACTCACCTAGTATCTGTGCTCTCACCGATTCATATTCAGACTTTAACCCTACTAAAAATCTGGTTACATCAAGTTGCTCTCTCTGTTGTTGCTGAATTTTGACATCAGAGGTAGGGGGATGATACACATTCAACTCATTCCGAAGGTTCCTCGTACTAGTATGATATTCCTCCTAACTTTGATTACCTTGTTGTAGATTAAAATACTCTTGATAAAACTAGTATGCTCAGGTACGATTATCTTGTCTAGAGTAAAGCTTCTTTGCATGGTCCCAAACCTCCTTGTTTGTATCTAAGAACATAAAGTTAACACTAATCTTGGGTTCCATGCTATTCCATAGCCATGTCATAATCTGTGCATCTTCTTGTTTACAATCACTGTACCCTTGAGGATCAATGGGGTTTTTTTTTTCACATGTTTCACTACTGTCTCCCATAGCTTCCATTGAAAAAAAAAACTTCCCACTCACTAGTATATCACACCACTTCACTTGCTGGCCACCACACTGTACCACTAATGGCTGATTATTACTGAAAACATATGCTGTCACAGTTTTCCGCAATAACAGTCACTGCTGTCCTACACTTTCAGCACCACATAACCACTTGAACACACACCACTAGGTGTGCAATTCATCAATACCAGTTTCACACTGCAACACCCATGCAACCATCTATCTGAACCACACAAATCCATCCTGCACCAATCTGTCCACTATACTACCTGAAAGAGCCCTCTTCAATCCATTGATTAGAGGGTTTTCTACCAACCACCTGAAACAACCACTGCACCACCAACTGGAGGCATAAAAACTCCATAGGAAAAAAGAATGATTCCTTTTCATCCCTTCTGCAAATCTCCAAGTGATTGATGAGATATCTGCAGAGAACTAGGGTAAGGGGCAATGCAAAAATTCTGGGCAGATCCGAACTTGTTACAGTTGCTCTATACCATGTTATGATGGTTCAGATCTGTACTTTTTTCAGTTGTAAATAACAGAGAAAAGAGTAGAGAAGAAAGAGAGAGGAGAAGAGAAGAAGAAATAGAAGAGAAAGACTGGTTCGAACTAGAGAAGAATTCTATCTCTCTAGTCAGCTAGATGTTATTTATAGGTTTCTAATTTAAAGAACAAAGACATTTATGCCCCTACTTAAGTATGGGACACAACACTTGCACCAAAACATAACAGACATTACACCCCCCTCTTAACATAAAAAACCCCTCTACAGCCGACTCTAACAGTGTATATCCTCTTGTTTGCTCTCCTTTTCCTTACATTTAAGGCAAATGATATTTTTCCTTTTTTTCTTTTCCTTTCTTCATTGTTTTGAGAAAAGAAGCCCTATGGCTGCATGGTGTTTTATGAGTACCTGTGCATCTTTATTGATTAAAGAAAAAAATAATATATGTACAAAGTGTTTACAAGTAGAAAGCCTTGTCATCTATTGACATGATTAAATATTTGTGCATTCAAGTTATGGAACTCAATATAACACGTTACACATTTTCTGCAGGTGTATGGTTGCTTTTCCTGATGACTATAAAGTTCTTGTTCCAAAGATACTGATTGAGACAATGGTGGCACTTAATGCAAGCTTTGTTTCTCGTATCAACCTTGCAACTGGAGATGTTGTTCCTGAAACAAGAACACTAGCTAAAGGTTAGTCATCCATTTGGATTTTTCCTCTTCCAAGTATGTTTTTAGATATGAAGGTTATTTTGCATTTTCTTATTAGATTGTATTTGGAATGGAGTGGGAGCAGAAATATGCAACAGAAAATGATTAATGACATTCTTATTAGATTGTATTTGTCCAAGTATGATCGTATCAACCTTGCATTTTGCATTTTCCAAACAGCAGATGTTTTAGCTGCATTTTTCACTGTTTTAGTGAATTTTAGAACCTAAAGGACATTCATTTTGACTATCCTTGTTTCCCCTTCTATCTCTTGAATCCAACCACAGCCTTAGATAATACTAGAGCACATTTTGTGATTTTATGTATTTGATGCCAGTGTTCTAAAATTGTGGAAGGCAAGGTTAATTTTGTCTTTATCTCTGATTTCCTTCATCTGGAAAATGTCAGGTGTACTGGATATCTTATCTGGAGATATGCCTAAAGGTACTAAGATACAGACTAAGCATCTTGAGGCACTGATAGAACTGCACAATATGACTGGTACTTTTGCGAGGAATATCCAACACTTGTTTTTGGAATCTGATCTCCAGGTTTTACTGGACACAGTGAAGGCCATCTATTCTCCTTATGAATTATATAAACAGAGGTGAGCGCATAAACTGAACAATGCTGTGGTTTGTAGATTTCTAACTTGTATAGTCAAAGCATGGTCTATGTGTCAACTAGGCAACCACTTGGGCATTTTGGAGGCCTATCACCATACAACCATCTAGGTGGTTAGTATTAGATGTAGACCTCTTAGTGGGGGAAATAAGAAATTGTTCTCCTTTTATATGTTGACATGACCATGGTTTTGGGTAATTACGAGTGTATAAAGAGCTAAAAATTAGGGCTCTTAATCCCTATTTGTTTATGCGCACTTCATGTCAAACCATGAAAGTTATTTTAAAAGCTTTTCATTTCTTTCTAAAATAAGGTATAAGTTGTCACTAGATCATTTATTTATGGTTTATAATGAGCATGCGATTACATAATGTTTATATATACATCATAAGATGTGTTTGTGTTTATTGATTTATTTTTATTGCCTAGGTGTTGGCTTGCTTTTCCAGGCCATTACACTTAGGCTCCACTAGACTGCCTTAACTATATTATTTGTGACAATATCATGGTTCAACTGCTTATGGACACTTCTGGTTAATGATTTTTAGTGAGTTTCATATGCTTTTGCTTTTCCTGCTCTATATAGAGGTCTAAGTTATGCCTGTTACTCTTTAGTTTGTCTTTCAGTGTACAGTCTTTTTTCTAAGATCATTCTCAAAATGTGTAGGCATGCAAGTTAAAAACACATTTTATTATTTTTAACCTGATATATTTTAATGTCACTCCTAAAGAAAGTAGGAAAGGATTTTTCAATTCATTTTAATGTCCAGAAATTGTGATATGGTACACCAGTAGTTGGATTAAGAGGTTTTCATACGTGCAGATTGGAATTTAGGCATCATTACATGCATATGCTCAAATGTTGGGGGAGGGGGCCAAATAACCACACTTTGGTGAAGAACTTTATCTCCCTCTACTATCTGAGAAATAATTATCTCCTTTTTTTGTGAAACTCCATCCATGGATACAGAGCTAGAGGACTAAATATGAATGATTTGAATCAGGATTTCCAAACCATTATTCATTCTTCTCCATGGCAGCTACAAATGGGTTGTATATATCCCTAGCATCAAACCATGACGTAAAGTTGAAATTTGATGGAAGTTGATCTAGAAAATTTGGAATAGCAGGTTTTTAGTGACATCTTCACATGGTGGGGTAAAAGCACTTTGAGCCAGTGGCTATTGTTGCCTCTAATGAAGAGGAAGAGTTTGCATGGCTGTTGGGTCTCCCTATTGCCAAATGGAACTTAGATCAGCAGTGGCATCCTTGACTCACACTTTTTGGTGTAAGGGAAAGGGTGTTTGGTTTTTTTCTATTTATTGAAATTTCAGTTACAATTACTAAATTTGTAGACTCCAATTTCAACTATGTAATTGACCAGAAATAACTTCCAACTGCTTTAGAACGAAGAACAAACCCATAGGTAATCCATAGGAACAATTTTTTTATCAGTAACTGAAAACTTTTATTAAATAAGAGAAATATAAGTACAAGAAAGGGGGAGATAAAATGTCTTAGCTCCCCACCAATAGATTACAATCCATAGGAAGAATAAATAAGGTCCAAATTCTAAAACAACTGTAAATACCAACTAATAATCCTACTAGAACTAAATAAATGAGAAACAAGTCTCTAAAATAAGCCCCTTGTATAGAAACTTTCAATTCTTGTCAAAGACTTGCACTCTATTAGTAAAATGTCCATTAAGTTCCCCAAAGCACTTTGGATTCAAAGGTCTTGGTTTCATTGGATAGATAACTGAAAAACCTACTTGTACCTGATCATACAAGATCAAGTCCAGAACATAGGTTTTGACCCCTTAAACTTGGATTGCAAGAAAGGTGACATGATTGGAAGCAATCTCAACTTTTCAAAATTCTAAAAACTTTCTAATATAACTTTTTTAAACTGATATAACTCTTTAAGATGATTAACTCTATTCCTACAAGATCAAAATCTAGAGAATAGTTCTCTAAAGTTCAAATTGGCCAAAATTAGAATTACCCAAAACTATGAAACTGCTAATGCAGCAATATGGAGAAATTTGATTTCTTTTTCTATGGTTTCTTTCTCTTTTTCTTTGTCTACTACATCGTGCACCGTCAGAGTTTTTTTCTGGAAGAGTATCTTGTGATCACCCTACATAGATGTTAGTTATCCCACGTCTTTGTTGTTTCAAAGGCAAAGGCTATAAAGATTCCTAACATGAATAAGCAATACTAGATAGAGAACTGAAAAAAAAGAACAAGTTTGCCTTCCTTTTCCAAGGGATTTCGATTATTATGTTCCATTTTAAAAGGGTCCATCACTTGGTGCATTGTGAAATCTGCTGACAAGTGTTGAAAAAACAGGTTTAAGTCTGAGGGCAGCCACTTCGTGTAAAATGTGTCAAAACTTGGGTCTATATCCACCCCTCCCAAGACTCCAGACAAGGACTAACATTGGGTAATGGCCCTTGGCCTTACGCAGTCCAGTTTTAAAAGATGGATATCTGTATGTGTTAAGATGTGCCGAATAGGGGTAGTTTAGTCTTCTTCTGTTTATTAAGTAACTTGCTTATGTGGCAGTGTTATTAGAGTTACTCTGCCCCACACTTAAGTAAGGGCATTTCTGTCTTTGTAAACATCATTAGAATCTAATATAGATTAAGGGGGTCGACTGGATGGGTTAACCATCAGATTTTCGACTGACCCTTCTTCTTCTTCTCTTCTTCTTCTTCTTCTTCTTCTTCTTCTTCTTCTTCTTCTTCTTCTTCTTCCTGTTCGGACTACTGTAGCAGCAGTCGAAACATGGTATCAGAGCCATGCTCCTGACCTACGTCAGTTGGTAAAGCACCTCAGCATTGTTCGTGACTCTTCACCTTCGTTTCTGGTCAGTCGATGGAGAGAACTGGTTCGCCCTAGGTCCGGAACATTACAGCTTGTCTCTCTGCTGCGCATAACCTTCTTCAACAAGGAAAGTGACTTCAGCAGTGAATGGTTGATTGATATTCTCAAAGGAAGGTCGGTTCTATCTTCTTCTAGTGTTACTTATATTTCTGGGTAGAAACCCTACAAGAAGCTGTTAGTATTGAGTAGAACCTAGAGAACTAGGTTCATTGTTGCCCTAGGAAGGGCTGTGTGTGCAGTAGCCGAATGGTGTAGGGCTGCTGTAAGTTGTTGAATGGTGTTAGGGCTGCTGTAAGTGGCCGAGTGGTGTAAGGTAGAATGCAGTGACCTTGCCGAACTCCTTGTGGTTGTGTAGTGCCCTCTTAAGTGTGTTAAACAAGTCTGAACTGGGTGCAGCAGATTTGGCTGTGTTGTGGTGCTTGAGTGGTTGTAAGAGGGCCTCTACTTGTGATTAGTGAATGGTAAACTGATGCTTATGTGGGACGTAAGTGTGTGAAGTCAGCAGTAGTGTGAATAAGAACAAGTGTGTGCTTCCACTGTGGTGTTTTGAAGCTGCAATAGGTGCTGAAATATCAAACTGTGAACAACATCAATCAGCTTGTAGCTGAGAAGTAAAGTTAGAGACAACTGTGAAAGAGTACAATGGCAGCAATAGGAGATGGCTACAATGATCAGAAACCTAGTGTAGTAATTTCCTCCGACTACCTAGGGGTACAAATGACCTCAATTAAGCTAAATGGGGAGAACTATGTTCCATGGGCTAAATCAGTGGAAGTTTTTCTCAAGGCAAAGAAGAAAGTAAAGCATGTAAGAGATGAGAAGCCACCGGTTGACTCTCCAGGGTTTGATGATTGGGAACAAGAAGATGCTCAAATCATGACTTGGCTGTGGAATAGTATGGAACCCAAAATCAGTGCCAACTTCATGTTCCTTGATACAACTAAGGATATATGGGAGCATACTAAGAAGCTATATTCTGGACAAGATAACACAACAAGAGTATATCAGCTGTATCAGGAGTACTTTGATTTACAACAAGGAACCAAAACACTAGAAGAGTACTATGCCTGCATGAAGAATATAAGGAATGAACTCAATGTTTATCATCCCCTTACTCCAGATATTCAAGTTCAGCAACAACAAAGGGAGCAGCTAGATGTTACAAGATTTTTAGTGGGGCTGAAGTCGGAATATAAACCAGTTAGAGCTCAATATTGGGGGGCTCTACTCTTCCTACACTTGAGGAAGTATTCTCAAGACTTCGTAGAATTTCTTTGGGCCAGACAGAGAACCCCACACAGTATGATAGATCAACACTTGTGACAACTAGAGGTGGTGGACATAGTACAAGAGGGGGAGGTCATTCCATAGGGGGCCGTGGCAGAGGAAAAAATAACTCTACAAGGAAGTGTACTCACTGTGGTAGGGATGGACACACAGTGAATTTCTGTTATGACCTACATGGCCCTCCCTCTAAATGGGCTAATCATGCTGTAGCAGGCGAGGTTGCTATTAGTGACAGTAAACTAGCAGATTGAACACCTCCCACATCTACATCTACTTCTGGGAGGGAGATGGTGAGTGTTCCGCGTGATGAGTATGAACGGTTCCTTCAAACTACTTCATAGCATACCACTGCCACATATGCCCAATCAGGTATTGCTTGCATGCCATCTAAAACTCCTTCCTGGATTATTGACTCTAGAGCCTCAGATCATATGACCGAGACTCCAGGTGTGTTCTTTTCTCTTTTTGAAACCTCCACATCACAAACTGTTACACTTGCCAATGGGTCCTCATCTCCCATCTGTGGTGTTAGTAATGTTGATTTGGCTTCTGTCTCCTTATCATCTGTTTTATATGTACCTAAGTTTCCATTCAATCTTATGTCTGTTAGTAAAATAACCAAAGCTCTTAACTGTTCTGTTACCTTCTTTCCTTCCACTTGTGTTTTTCAGGATCTCAAGACGGGGAAGAAGATTGGTGGGGGGCATGAAGCTGGTGGATTGTATTACCTTGACAGCGGTGGATCTTCAATTGCACTTCAGACTTTCCTTACTCCTCTACAATGGCATTGCCGTCTAGGACATCCATCTCTCAAGGTTCTCAAGATGTTGGTTCCATCATTGAGTCAGTTGTCAGTTTTACAATGTGAGTCATGTCAGTTTGGTAAACACCGTTGTGTGTCCTTCAGTCCAAGAGTTGAGAGTCGTATGTTGAGTCCTTTTTCTTTGGTTCATTCAGATGTTTGGGGTCCAATCAAAATAGAGTCTTATAATGGGTACAAGTATTTTGTCTCCTTTATTGATGATTGTTCAAGAATGACATGGATTTACTTAATGAAAGAAAGAAGTGAATTATTTTCCATTTTTCAAAAATTCCATGCTGAAATACGCACACAATTCAGTGTTCCAATCAAAGTTCTCCGTTCAGATAATGGTTGTGAATACTTTCTTACTGCATTTCAACAGTATTTAGAACAGCATGGCATTATTCATCAGACCTCATGTGCTTTCACCCCTCAACAAAATGGGGTGGCTGAACGGAAGAATCGTCATCTTCTTGAAATTGCTCGGTCTATGCTTCACCACATGAATGTTCCTAAACGGTTTTGGAGTGATGCTGTACTCACTGCATGTTTTCTCATTAATCGGATGCCCTCTTTTATTCTCCATGGTCGGTCCCCCTTCTCCATCTTGTTTCCCACTTTATCTCCGTTTCCATTAACTCCTCGTGTCTTTGGTTGTGTGTGCTTTGTTCATAATCTGAGTCCTAGAATAGACAAGCTAGATGCACGCTCAATTAAATGTGTCTTCCTTAGCTACTCTCAGACTCAAAAAGGGTACAAGTGTTATAATCCCATTGCCCGAAAGTGCTATGTCTGCCCTGATGTCACATTTTTTGAGTCTGTCCCCTTCTTCTCTAGTCATGAAGCACCCTTGTCCTCACCCTTACCTCCTCTTCTTCTTCCTGTCAGTGATTCCGTTCCAGAGGCTGTTGTTGGAGTAGACTCATCTCCTCATCCAGTGCAGGTCACCACTGAACGACCACCGATCCGACAAGTGTATACACGTCGAACGACACCGGCCCCTCCTCCTGCTTCTACCTCATCTGCGGATCCTCTCATGGCTCCTATTGCTGAACCTTCAGATCTTGACCTACCCATTGCCTTACGGAAAGGTAAACGTAGTTCTACACTCCATTCCATTTCCAATTTTGTTTCATTATCTCGTCTTTCTACCTCACATCGCCAGTTTGTTTCACTTTTGTCTTCTTTTTCCATACCTAACAATGTTCAAGAAGCTCTTAGTTCACCTGGATGGCGGCAGGCAATGGAGGAGGAACTTTCTGCTCTTCAACATACTCAAACGTGGGAACTTACTACTCTCCCACCTGGTAAGCATGCTGTGGGCTGTAAATGGGTGTGTACTGTGAAATACTTGCTAGATGGTAGTGTGGAGCATTTGAAGGCCAGACTTGTTGCTAAAGGTTACTCACAGTTGTATGGAGTGGACTACATGGAGACATTCTCTCCGGTGGCTAAAATCAGTTCCGTCTGTGTCCTAATTTCCTTGGCAGTTATGTATGATTGGCCTCTCCTTCAACTTGACATAAAGAATGCCTTCCTCCATAGTGATCTAGTGGAGGAGGTATATATGGAGCAACCACCTGGGTTTGTTGCTCAGGGGGAGGGTGGTAAGGTGTGCAAGCTGAAGAAAGCAATTTATGGGTTGAAGCAATCTCCACGTGCTTGGTTTGGGAAGTTCAGTGAAGTGGTGAAGAGTTTTGGAATGAAGCAATGCCAGGTTGATCACTCAGTGTTCAGCTATGACTCAGAAGCTGGGAAGATTTTATTAGTGGTCTATGTGGATGATATTGTCATCCCTGGTAGTGATAAATTGGGGATTGGCAAACTAAAGGTATTTCTGCAAAATCATTTTCAAACAAAGGACGTTGGAACATTAAAGTATTTCTTGGGAATAGAGGTTGCCAGGTCAAAGCAAGGTGTGAATCAGTGCCAAAGGAAATATGTCCTTGATCTATTGGAAGAAACAGGACTGTCAGGTGCAAAACTGGCTGAGACCCCTATGGAACCAAATGTTAAGTTGAGCAGTGATACAGGAGAAGTATTTGAAGATCCTGGAAGGTATAGACGACTAGTGGGAAAGCTGAACTATCTGACTATCACGAGACCCGACATCTCCTTTGCAGTTAGTGCGGTGAGCCAATTCATGCAGAACCCTCGTATACCTCACTGGGATGCAGTCCTTAGAATTGTGAGGTATCTGAAAGGAGCTCCAGGTCGTGGGCTATTGTATAAACCAGGAGGAAAACTTGAAGTAGTTGGGTATACAGATGCAGACTGGGCAGGCTCAGTGAGTGACAGAAGATCTACTACAGGCTATTGCACATTTCTGGGAGGAAATCTTGTGACATGGAAGAGTAAAAAGCAGACGGTTGTAGCCAGAAGCAGTGCTGAAGCCGAATATAGGGCCATGGCTCACACTACCTGTGAATTAGTGTGGCTGAGGAATCTCCTACAAGAAATTGGGTTTCACATGGATAAACCTATGAAATTGTACTGTGACAACCAAGCTGCATTCCATATCTCATCCAATCCTGTATTTCATGAGAGAACAAAGCACATAGAGGTTGATTGCCACTTTGTGAGAGAGAAGGTTCTTGCCGGAGAGATAAATACAGAACATGTGGGCTCCAATGACTAGTGGGCAGATTTGTTTACAAAAGCTCTAAGCTTAGGGAAAGTGAACTATCTATGTAACAAGCTGGGATTATATGACATATATTCTCCAGCTTGAGGGGGAGTGTTAAGATGTGCCGAATAGGAGTAGTTTAGTCTTCTTCTGTTTATTAAGTAACTTGCTTATGTGGCAGTGTTATTAGAGTTACTCTGCCCCACACTTAAGTAAGGGCATTTCTGTCTTTGTAAACATCATTAGAATCTAATATAGATTAAGGGGGTCGACTGGATGGGTTAACCATCAGATTTTCGACTGACCCTTCTTCTCTTCTTCTTCTTCTTCTTCTTCTTCTTCCTGTTCGGACTACTGTAGCAGCAGTCGAAACAGTATGAATATGAAAGCTTTTTTTCTAGTAAAATGTAAACAACAAGGAAAAATTTATTTTGGTCTGCAAAAAACAAGTGAAGTTTTCATTTACATATGGATAGGGCAACACATATTTCTCTTTTGCTAAGTCTTGAGGAAAATCTGAATGCAATATTCTTCTGTTTTAAACTTCTCTTTTTTTCTTTGATTTCCCCCCAAAAAGACATGATAAAATCATTTCTTTGGGAAGTGACATTAAACTTCACGTTCTATCTGCACGGTGTTCATAATAACAACTAAGGTACCTGCTTCCCTATAAATGCTTTCTGGTACTGTGAGGAAAATTTATTTTGTCTTTTCCTTTTATGTTTATTTTATGTAGTGATTTTTTATTTTTTGCTAATTCAGCTTCTTGTTCTTCAATTTGAGTTTATAATCTCACGACATATTTTGATATTTTCCATTAGATGACTGACTACATGAACTTATCTCCTAGATATGGACAGATGGAACGTGCTATCCTCTCTGCTGCAGTAATAGGTATAGATCTTAGAGGAGCAGTTGCTCGTGGTGTGGGTGCCCAGGGTATTGAGCTCAGTGAAACAGTTCGGAGAATGGAGGAATCCATTCCGGTTGCCATTGTATTTCTTGAAGCAGCAGTAGAGAGATGCATCAACTTTACTGGAGGTTCTGAAGTGGATGAGCTTATTCTTGCACTTGATGATATTATTTTGCAGTATATTTCTACTCTGCAAGATACACTAAAATCCTTAAGAGCTGTGTGCGGAGTGGATATCCTTGGTGAAGGTGCTGGTGCAAAGAAGGATAGCTTGGATAAAAAAGAATCAATTCACAATGCACGCAAAATTGATACAGTCTCAGATGAGGAAGAGTGGGCTATTGTCCAAGGGGCATTACAAATACTTACAGTTGCAGATTGCCTAACTAGCAGATCCTCAGTTTTTGAAGCTTCGCTGAGAGCTACTCTTGCCAGGATCAGCACAAGTTTGTCACGTTCTAGATTTGGTTCAATAGTAGACCAAAACCAATCTTCTGCAAATAATGATGGTCCAAATGGGGAATTATCCTTGGCTGGAAGGGCTGTTTTGGATGTAGCAGCTGTGCGCCTCATTGAAGCTCCTGAAAAATCTAGGAAACTCTTTAACCTTTTAGATCAGGTATGCTGGACCCTTTTATTGGATTTCTTGTGCTATGAGCAATGTTTTGAAAGGGATGTGAGACTTGGGCCTTGAGCCTCACCTGAAAATGAGGCTCACCTGAAAATGTCTCGAGGCTTATGCCTAAAATATAAGGAACATATCCACACATTCAGATGCCTCATGTGGAGAGCATGTGCTTCAAAAAATTAAATCATCAGAAGACTCGTTCAAAGACCAATACTATGCTTTCTGAATTTTAAGTGTGTGATTTATTTAAACATTTAGGAAAATTTGACATCCATTTGAAGTTTTTATTATGTAAAGGTATAATCCTTTTTAGCATTGTTCCATGCCTTCTTTTGTTTTACTTCATGCTTTTTGTTGAGGATTAAGATCCTAACAGCTCACCTCATTCCTCCACCTTTTAAAACATTGGTTTTGATTATAAGTCCTTTCTCACTTATGCCATTATGGTGATTATAACTTTCTGCAATGTTCTTTGAGTTCTGTAGTTAAAGGTCCCACAAGCATGCGTGTGTGGACTGGATGATGTGTCTTCACATGGGACAGACAATATGTAATGGCTTTTCTATTTTAAGTATTCAGGGGTTCCTCTGTTTTCTTGGTAATTTGCATATAGCATTTTCTGTTTTGATTTGAATATTACATGCTCATTCAGTTATATAGATTATTATAATTTGTGTCAGGTTAAGCAGATTTTTTCAACAGAAAGGTCAAAGGGTCATGGTTTAACGAACTTATATAGGATTCTGAACTTAGGATTGCGAAAAGCCAACTATTCAGCTTAATCTAACTGAAGCATATATAAAACAGAAATATGATGATCTAATTTTACCTTCTACTTCTTAATTTTATGTCTCTCTACTTGTGCCAGTGAGGCATCTTTCTTATTTTCCTGTACAATTATTATCCAAGTCCTATTTTTCTGTCATGATAACCTTTTTTTGACATTCTGTTTTTACCTTTTCCTCCATTTATTTTCATTACTTGAACACTATTTTTATGCCATCATGCAGTCAAAGGATCCTCGGTTTCATGCACTTCCACTTGCATCTCAGAGAGTAGCAGCCTTTGCAGAGATTGTTAATGAACTTGTCTATGATGTCCTCATATCCAAGGTACGGCAACGTTTGAGTGATGTGTCTCGGTTGCCAATCTGGTCTTCAGTGGAGGAGCCTAGTGCTTTCCCTCTCCCCAGCTTCAGTGCCTATCCTCAGACCTATGTGACTAGCGTTGGTGAATATCTTCTTACCCTACCTCAACAACTA
Organism: Nelumbo nucifera; assembly: GCF_055504915.1. Classification (NCBI taxonomy): domain Eukaryota; kingdom Viridiplantae; phylum Streptophyta; class Magnoliopsida; order Proteales; family Nelumbonaceae; genus Nelumbo; species Nelumbo nucifera. The sequence continues at coordinate 197,855,208 of NC_142649.1, forward strand.
GAGCCACTTGCAGAGGGCATCTCTAGCAGTGATGCAAATGCTGATGAAGCACAGTTCTTTGCAACTGAATGGATGTTCAAGGTACTTGACCTTCAATACCATTTTAACTTATGAAGAAGACCTTCATAAGAATTTCAATGCTTGTTTTTTTGTTAAAGGTTACTACCACTCACCAATTTATGATTGATATTGTTTAAAAGGTTGCCGAAGGTGCTGTAGCAATTTACACAGAACAGTTGCGAGGAATTCAGTATATAACTGATCGAGGAGCACAGCAGCTTTCTGCTGATATCGAGTATTTGAGTAATGTGCTGTCAGCTTTGTCCATGCCAGTTCCTCAAGTCCTGTCTACGTTCCACACCTTCCTCTCAACTTCAAGAGACAAGATCCAGGATCTCCTGAAATCAGATGCTGTTAGTCAGCTTGATCTTCCAACTGCCCACCTTGTGTGTAAGATGCGGCGTGTGACCCTAGACCAATGATTCTTTTCTTCTCTTTAACAGTAAAACAAAGTTTTGCCCAAGGCCACTTGGATATGATTAATTTTCTTCTTTTGCTGAACATAGGACAGTTCATGATATTCTCATCTAGTATCTGCTGTCAGTTTGTGTAATGTATTCTTGCTTTACTTGTAGAATCAATGTTGTGAAGTGCTCAACACCCCTTCACTTTGAAGTAAATAGTAAAAATACAACTTTAATGCCGCTTTTCACCAACAGAATACAGTCGCCATCACTCCAGTGACGCCAGTGTCAAATTTTCAGTGAAGATCAAATCCAATAGTATGCCATCATTATATAGGCCAACAAAAACTGGCTAAAATCTAGCTTGATGACAAATTATTTTGTGACAAGAATATATTTTTCTATTCTGTGCATAGTTTTAGGTATATATGGTTAGATACTTAGATACACATTGGTTTCCACCCGAATCCGGTTGTATCAACACTATTAGTTAATGCTCGTCGATGTTCATCATATATCAACTAGAAATTTGAAAAAAAGAAAACAATGAAACAAATTAATTGATAAAATAAAAGCCGATTTTAAATGATGATTTGAGTGTGAATTCTGATTTATTCCAGTGTCAATTTTCATCCTATTTTATCATAGATGAGGTAACGTAAGAACTGAAACAAAATAAGATAAAATCAAGTTTTAACTTTATGACCTACACCAAAGCCAAAGCAAGTATCTATAGAATAGTATAGAAGGTTCAGTTGCACTATACCTCAACCATACCTGGTCGGCCGACCCAACTCTCTAGTCAATACGTGACCTTAGTAATCGTAAAAACTCAAGGAACCTGATTTTCAAAATCGGGTGGAGGTAGTCCACTAAATACATGATGAACATTTCAATTTAAATGATTTTATGGTCACGTTAAAAACTCATGGTTTTTAAAATCGACCCGGTGACTAAACCGGTCAGGAGTCCGGTTACTGGGTCGAACGGTCTGACCATTCAAATCAAATGCTTGGCCCATTCTGACAAAAATAAAAATAAAAAATAAAAAATTTTCAAAAAATAAAAACGGCCAAAACCGTTTAAACGATTAACCGCCTGGTTTTTATTGTTCAGTCCCCCTCAGAAATCTTTATACGTTCATACAAAATTACATAAACATTCAATAATATTTAAAGATATCAATAAAGTTAGGTATGCAACTTGGGTCGGCTCTTGTTGGGAATTTATTAACTTTTCAATGAACCTTAAACCTAATCCGAGCCTGATAGATTGGGTTGCCTAAGGCCTCTACCCTAACCCAACACAAAATTGGGTTAGTTCATATGAATTTGGTCCACACCAAGATGTACGGTTGGTATGTATTAGGATTATTGATACGTATGATGATGCAAGGCAGATTGAGAGGACTTTTGGGCTAAATTCTCTATTGATTTCAAGAGAATGAAAACAAGAAGCTTTATGTAGCTCAGATGATAGAGCGCTCTCTTAGCATGCGAGAGGTACAGGATTGATTCTCCGCATCTCCATTTACTACAATTTTCTTTTTTCGTAAATTATCCCCACATCATATAGGGAAAATTTATGATGCGAAAAAGATATGGTATGGGCCAGCGTTATTAGGAATGGTTAAGAAACATTTAGCCAAGCCCCTTTGAAGCAACAGCCTCAATAGTTGACATAGTCTAAAGCATAGTAAGAAGAGGAATAAAATAAACGAAGGATTTTATTTCAAAAAAAATAAAAAAATAAAAAAGGTTAGCCATCCGTAGGTTTTGGTAGTGGCTTCTCCATCTTCATGGCATGTGTCTGTTGGCTAGATATGGAGCTATGCAGGCACCATAAATAAAATACATGGCGCCTTCCGAGTAGTTATTGTATCATGTATCGTGGTGAAGTCGGAAAAGGACTTCATCTGAGCAAGGCGATGACATCCTAATGCCATAGATTTAGTTCAAACTTCAGAGCTCCCAGAAAAGATTTATGGATGAAAATCATAACCCATGCAGTAACTGTGAGCACTTTCTCAAGTTAGATAGCCACCTGCTCTGGCTCTGTTGCTCATGGTAGTCCCAAATTGAGATATGAGGATCGTTGCGACATGACTCGTACTCTCAAGTCCAGACGTTCTCGGGTCGCAAGTCGCAACGCAAAACCTCTAATGCATCTAGGAAATTAGTTGGAATGTGAGAATGCTAACCAATAACTATAGTGCCATGTGGCTACGGGTGGGTAAGCTTGCTTTTCTTCATTGTCCAGCAGCATTTTATGGGTTATTTGATTTTTGGGGTTCCGCATTTGTCCAAGGAGACTGATGGTGATGGCCTAATCGCAGCCTTAATAACAGGAACTCTTATCATGAGACATATGGCGCAGATTCAGGGAACCATTTGGCTTCAACAAACTAGTAGCTTTAACATCACATATTCACATTCCAGGATCGTTCATTCACCAAGTGTGTTTCCTTCTGGGTATTTGACGTGTAGGACCATGGGATCAACATGATATTTGAGGCCAATGGTATGTCATCTGAATGAGTACTAGTGGTCTATCAACTGTATGGTCCAGATTTGATGTCACTGTTTTAAGAACATTGTAGACTAACGCCACCTATTTGTTTGATGCAATGCCACCATATATTTTTCTTCCATCCAAGAGTAAAGACAAAAAAACAGGATTATTGGATGATTTGAATTGCATGGTGGTCATTTATCCAGAAGAATTCTGTACAAACATTAGTTGCAAACAACGTTTATCTTTCTATTACAGAAAAACAAAACCCATTTGCAGCAAACCGAGCAAAGAAAATCCAACCAAAAGTTTTATAGCTTGGCGTGTTATCCAAAACCAGTTTTTGTGGTACTCCTTAGATTTAATGGACAACCCTTCTCCCTTCATATCAAAATCAATAAGCTCTCCACCGTCACCAGCATCAACTACCAAGCTTTGCTTTGCTTGAACCATGAATGACACAGTGGACAAGCTGGTTATCTTCCTAGCCAAAAGGGATGGCATAGACAAACTGGTCAAGACCTTCCAGTATGTCTCCAAGCTTGTTCATTGGCACGTCGAAACCACCCATCCTGATATTGCTCAAAGAGCCAAGCAATGGGAGGTGGCTTCTGGTCTCAGTCGTAAAGCTTTTCGATCAGGTAGGTTCCTCACTGGTTTCAATGCCCTCCGCCGAAACCCAGGCTCAACTTTGACTTTCCGCTTCCTTGCTGTTCTTGCTAATGCTGGAGAAATGGTCTATTTCTTCTTTGACCATTTTCTGTGGTTGTCAAGGATTGGAGTAATAGATGCTGGGCTAGCTAGAAGGATGAGCTTCATCTCTGCCTTTGGTGAAGCCTTCGGCTACGTTTTCTTTATCATATCAGACTTCATTATCATGAAAGAGGGACTAGAAGCACAGAGAAGGATCTCTCTGCAACTTAAAGCGGGCGACACTTCGAAAGAAAAATCCATGGAGATGGAGCAAAAAGTGAGGCAAATCAGAGCTGATAGGGTGATGAGATTGATGGCGGTGGCTGCCAATGTTGCCGACCTAATTATAGCGTTGGCTGACATCGAGCCCAACCCTTTCTGCAACCATGCAGTCATACTCGGAATTAGTGGATTGGTCTCTGCATGGGCTGGTTGGTATAGAAATTGGCCCTCATAAGCATTAGGTTTATAGAAAGTGGGTAGAGGTTGATGAAGTGAATATAGTAATATCATCTCTTGGATGTCATTGTGAAAAACAGTATCCTAGTGATGCCATGATTGTTCGTGGCTGCAAGCCTGCAACTTGTAAGCAACTATCTGTAATCGGAAAACTCGCGAGTGTTGATAGGAAAATTGATGGGTATTACATACTCCTTTTAGTTCAATTTATTTTACATAATTGCATTATGGTTCTAATTGGATTCCATAATAGGCAGATTTAATTATATTAATGCACATTTTCAGACATCTTTGTTCCATTTTCTCCTCCCCAAGAGAAAGCACAAAAAGCCAGTAATAGCAACCACTCTCCCTTTTATTTTAAGGACTGCATCATCAAAAGCGCATATGTAAGGTACTGTTCATATCATAGAAGAAGAAAAGCTTGAACAGAAGGGTAAGCATTAGTAGAACTGAGATTCAGCAAGGGGGTTACTAATGAAACAAATACCGCTAACGTGCACCTAAAAGGAACACTCTGAAAGCACATTCTGAATTCTTGGTGACGAAAACAGCCCCAGGTTCTTCGTGATGGGATCTCCTGAAAGCAAAAGTTCTACACACTCTGGAAACACAGGCATCCAGCCTCACATTGGGAATTTAACATACATGTAGGGAGATATTCCCAATGTTCGGCTGGATGCTGTGTTTGCAGAGTTTTCGCTTTCAGGATTGGTGTAATCTTCAGATTTCACTTGATCTTCTATAAATTTTTTTCTTTTTTTATCTCTACAGACCTTTTCTGAATGAAATTATTGATAAACGACCAAATATTAGATGACAAGGTTTTTAGACGCACCACTAAACTAATAGCTTCAGAGAGTCATTGATCTGACCAAATTCATCAGTTCTTCTACTTGTTTTGCAAGTTCTTCCTGTTTCTCTGTAAGTCCAACCAAGACCTGTGGAAGTAGACAGGGGGTTTTATTAAAAAAGGGAACAGCAATAAATAAAGAATGATCACCCACAGGCCTAGACCATAAAGATTTTTGTCATCACCATTTTGACGTCCTTCACTGCAACATCAATTGCCAGAATTTTCTGGAAAATATTGTCCAAGTATCCTCTCTCAGTGTGTTGCTCTGAACCTTCTTTCTGTGTGTCCGTCTTGTGGGTAGCACTGATTTCAACATCACCCTGCATTATATTTGTTTTAGCCTTTAATTGAATCCTAACCAGGGCATGAGAGAATAGCTCCTAATATCCAAAGCATTCCTCCAAAGGAAGCATATGAACATATAGTGATGATAGTTAATCCAGATTCCAGACAAAATACTTACCAGTTTGATCTAAATTATCTGTTTATTTATTTCATTTTCATTCTTGTGCCCAAATTATGATAAAAAGGTAACCTGAAATCCTTGGAAGTGTTAAGAATTCTTACTGTAGCAGGCAGTGGAGTTTCTTCCAGAGCCATACTTGTATTTGTTTTATTTTCATTCTTTAGTTCTGTATCACAAACTGCCTGAAAGAAATGAAGCTGACATTCAATTAGATATATAAAGATTATTTAGTAGGTATGAAATTGTGTCATCAGAAAAATTGTTTGGAAAACAGTCAACTCTTTGTGCTGCTTTGGGGAGAGGGGAGGGGGGTAGAGAATTCGTTGTCACCCAGCTGTCCACCTGCAATGCTTCAGTAATTTCAGTATTGTTCCATGGTCCTTTATCACTTGACATGCAACCTCCATATTCTAAACATGTGCAATTTCCACCCAGAAAAGTTGGCAAATTACTGTTGAAAGTAATAATAAGAGAACATTGTCATATCATATGGTAAATATAATGCACATGTACACATCTAATGGATAATGCACCTTGGGTCAACAACTTCAAGAAGGCTACTTTGATAGTTGCTTCCTAATACCTGTAAACAAGATATAAGAATTAGAGAAGTTGAACTGTTCTAATTGGAATGCAAAATGAACTTCTACACAACCTACACACAAAGAAAGAAGACAGGAAAGAGTCCTTACTTGAATCTTTGCTACTGTATGTGCATCCATGAAAGCCTTGAGTGCTTTCCACAGTGCCCTAAACCCAGATCCAGCATTGACAATAAAAAGTTGATGCAGAGTCTGTAAGAATATCAAGATCAATATACAATGACAAAAAATATCTAAAGACATTTGCAAAGTCATGAACAAGAAAAAACATGATCTGCAGGAAGTTCCTCTATAGAGCATAAAAAAAGGAAAAAAAATTCTATTAAGCATAGCCTATACTTTTCACAAGCATTTGGAGCAACATACACTTGATCAGTCCAACCTAAATTGTAAAGGTGGTTTATCCAAGTTCTACTGTAGACTGTAACTTGTAAGATCAGTTATAAAGAATCTCTTCCATCGTATCCATCACACACAAGTGGTTAGCAACAGTTACTTTCTACCATCAGGCACTGTAAGCCTGTTCATTCAAAGTTGATTAAGCCAGACGTTGATTCTTTAGCTTCAACATTGAAGGCAAGAAGAAACTTGAAAGATATAAAAAGAAAAAAAATTCCACAGTTACGAACAATGATCTAGAACTGGAACATCTCCATGTTTTTTCATATTTAATATAGAATAGTAAATTTTCAACCAACAAAGAAGAAATTTGGATGCCTTGCATTTTCACATTAGATCTTGTAACTCCATGATTTTAATTAAAGAAAAAAGTTATCTTCTATCCAATACATACATTTCTTTCTCCTATCTATCATGATTCTCCACTAATAATGTCTGAAACTTCTCTAAAACTTCCTTTACACATGGGAATTTGGTTCCATGTAGTCAGAGTGTCATGCAAGCTTGGCCATGTATTTTCAAGGTGACCTAGACAACCAAGTGAGTGGGGAGTGTCTGTCTGTATGTATATATGTATATATAGTAGGTATAGGTAGGGATCTGCTACCAACAAAATGCTTCCAACACTGTCCCAATAGGCCACTGCAGCCACACATTGGGAACATCTCCCTTGTTAACTCGTTCATGGGGAGACATTCCCGATGTGACTGTCAAGGCTAGTTGGGAGAGTTGTGAATATTTGTTGGTAGCAGATCTGAACTCGTAGACACCAGTAGGTAACTATATTACTTTCAAATATTGGTACAAGTGTGACTAATCCATTTTGGGTTGGTACAAATATATGCAAACATAAAAGTTAGGACTCTTAACACCTCTTATTGTGTTACGTGACTGAAGTTGGGGAGGATCAGTTGCTAGACAATTCTAATCGTCTATCTTCTTCCTCTTCGAGTTCAGAAATCAGGGCAGAGTGCGCATTCTAGTAGCTCTTTTCAGTGGATCCCAACTAAGAGCTTGAATCGGTTGTCACCTAAGAGGCGGAATCCTAGATGCGTCAAGCGCATTGATTTAGAAAAGCTAAATTTTGCAGTTTGGTTTGGAGATGAAAGCAGCAGCGACAATGACTATGAGTCAGATGGAGCCTCGATTTGCAAGCTAAACAATATCTGATTGAAACAGGGAGCCTGAATATGGAGGTGTTGTACTTAGAAGAAGGGGCTACTGCAGATTTTCCCAAGGAAGAACAAAGGGTAGGAGGTGCTGCATTAGCTGGACAGATCCCACTATCCCACAATGAGGGAGCCAACGAAAAGTCTCAGGGCATACAGGACTTAAATGTAAGAGAACAGCTCTCTTTTGTGAGCATGGATAAGGGTGAACTAGGAAGGGGAGTACTGGGATTGGGTTTTCAAGAGGGTAGGCTAGACAGTGGTGCTTGCTCTACCATGTCTACTCCACAGAAGTCTCCCTGTAAGGAAACAACACCACTTTCAGTCGGATTTGGCAAACAGTCTAGTCCTAGCGTTCCTTGTGCTATCCCTATCCAACCAGGTATGGATGTCAATTTGTTTTTGGTTACTAACCAGTGTATTATGCCTGAAACAGGGGTACCAACAACCCACCCAGAAGGTAAACAAGGGTTTGATTGGAGGTGGAAGAGTTGGGGAAGAGTGCCTTGAAGAGAAGAGTGGGGGGAGGTAGATAAAATTTGGGGACTGATTTGTACAGAGTTTGAAAATCTCAAGCAAAAGGAAGGATATGTGGATGGGTTCAGTGAAATGGTGATGGATAGGGGAAAGGAAGGGGTTGACTATGTTAAAGGAGGACTTCAGACTTCAGTTTTGGAAGCTATTGGTGAGGGAGGTCAGGTTGAAGAGAGGGCTGAAAGGAAAGGACAGGTGAAAACTTATAATAAAAAGAGCGAGGCAAAAAGGAATAAGGAAAAGAAGAAACGATCTGAAGTGGAAAGATAAATTGGTGACATCGAAGGGAATCTAGAATTTAGTGGTAGAGGTGATAGGAGAAAGGGTATGAAGGAGTGGTGGTTTATGATTGAGGGTGTTTGCATGATCTGTGCCTATGAGAATAGTTAGCAAGAATATTAGGGGATTAGGGAGTGCAAGGAAAAGGAAGGTGATAAAGGATTTACTTAGAAGGGAAAGGACTGACATTGTCATGTTACAAGAAACAAAGTTGTTGGAGTTGGACAGAAGATGGGTGAGGAGTGTGTGGAGGTCAAGAGTAAGTGTTATGGGCCCGGGTGTAGGATCTCGTCACGGGTCGGTCCACGGGGAAAACTCCTAGATTTCCCTTGCCCCTCCCTTTGCGCGCAGACCTTATGGTGGCGAACTAGGGGTGATTTGTTAAAGAGATCACCCTAACTCTCCTAAGCTCTTTCTTGATTGAAAACTGAATACCTTTATTTCAATTCATAGCTCCTTAAATAGGAGATTACAAGAGGGGATTCCTTATTGTATTCGACTAGGCTAGGATAATCTAAATCAAACTCAACTTCCTACTTCTTATGGGAAATAAACTACCTACTTCTAATGGTAACAAAACTCCTACTAAGAACAGGAGATAAGATAAGGGATAAGGGACGCTGGTGGCGAGTTGGCCAGAGATAAGTGTGGGCCCCTGGTGAGCTGTTGCATGGACCCCTCCTCAGTGCTGCTGCCGGCGGCGGCGGTAAGTCTTACCAACGAATGTGTCCATAACATCACACCCCTCCTGGACAACGAGCTTGTCCTCAAGCTCGAGATCTGGGTAGGCGTTGTGAAGATCAGACCAGGGAATCCAGGTAGCCTCAGCTGATGGTAGTCCGTCCCATTCTGCAAGGACTTCGAAGGTACCCCGATTGACGCGTGATCGGACAAGAGTCCAAGGTTGGAGAATGGGTCTGCCGTCCTTCAAGGGGGGTAGGGGAGGTACTTGATCAGGAGGACTCCCTGTAAAAGGTTTGAGTAGGGACACATGGAAGGTATCGTGGAGCCTGCTGTTCTCTGGCAGCCCGAGCTGATATGCAACTTTCCCGATTCGCCGTAGTACCTTGAAGGGCCCGTAGAACTTGGGGGCCAGTTTAGGGGGAAATCTGCCTTTGAGAGAGTGTTGCTGATAGGGTTGGAGCTTCAACCACACGAACTGTCCGGGCTCGAAGGTTACTTCTCTGTGGTGCTGATCGTAGACATTCTTCATACGTGTCTGAGCCTGCTGTAGGCGGGAAGTGACTTCCGCCAGGAGAGCATCGCGATCTTGTAGACTACAATCGACTTCTTCCAGCCTTGTCGAACCGAGTTCATAGGACAGTAGGCGGGGGGGTTCCCGGCCATAGACAACCCGGAATGGAGTCATGCCAAGAGAGGAGTGATAGGACGTGTTGCAGCAGTATTCGGCCCACGGGAGGCAGTCCACCCAACGTCTGCCCGTCCGTCTGCGGATGGTAGGCGGATGAAAAAGACAGAGTCGTACCCTGCAATCGAAAGAGCTCCTTCCAGAAGGTGCTGGTAAAGACCGGGTCCCTGTCACTAACGATGGACTCGGGAAGCCCATGCAAGCGGAAAATATGTGTGAAGAAGACGTGGGCCACCGAAACTGCGCTATATGGGTGGGCTAAGGGGATAAAGTGAGCATACTTGGAGAAACGATCCACTACCACGTATAAGACTGATTTTCCGCCGACCTTGGGCAGGCCCTCAATGAAGTCCATGGAGATATCAGCCCAGATCTGTGTTGGAAGTGAAAGAGGCTAGAGGAGGCCGGCGGGGTGTACGTTCTCCCATTTTTGTTGCTGACATATGGAGCAATTCTGGATGAAATCCCGAATCGAGGCCCGCATACCGTGCTAATGGAAATCGGTGCGGACGCGGTGAAACGTCTTCTGAACCCCTTCATGTGTGGCGTTATGAATGTTGGAGATGACAGTGGGAATTAATGAGCAATCGGTTGGAAGATATACCCATCCCTTGTATAGTATTAGGCCGTCGTGGATGGACCAGTTCGGTTTGGGTTCTCTAGACTGTATCTCTTGAACCAGGTCCCTCCATGTTGGTGATTGGGGCAACACGTTCTTAATGCTTTCCAATAGGGTGACGCGGGGCCGGGAGATTGCACAAAGGTGTATAGCATCTTCGTCACGCCTGGACAGTGCATCCGCGGCCCGATTTGAAGCCCCTGCCTTGTGGTCTACTCGGAAGTCAAACCCGAGCAGTTTACTTGCCCAGTGCTGTTGGGGTGGAGTGGTAAGCCGCTGCTCTAGTAGGTACTTGAGGCTATAGTGGTCTGTCTTGATGACGAAAGGTCTCCCCCACAAGTATGGCCTCCAGTGTTGGACGGCTTTGGCAAGCCCAATCAGCTCGCGCTCGTAGGCTGGTAGCTTTAGGTGCCGGTTAGCTAATTTCCGGCTAAAGAAGGCTATGGGGTGCTCTTGCTGTTGCAGTACTACTCCAATGCCTACACCAGAAGCATCACACTCCACCGTAAATTCCAGGTCAAAGTTGGGTAGTTGCAGCATGGGGGTGGAGGAGAGCGCATCTCTCAAGTTTGTGAAGGCGGCGTCCGCTGCTTCATCCCACTGAAATGCGTTCTTCTTCAGCATCTTGGTTAACGGGGCAGCCAAGAGTCCGTAATCCTTTACAAACTTGCGGTAGTATCTAGTGAGTCCTAAGAACCCACGGAGAGCCCTAGTGAATTGAGGTTTGGGCCACTCTCGAATTGCTTGAATCTTGGAGTCGTCTACTGAGACACCTTTCCCGCTGATTATATGCCCCAGATAAAGGACCTATCGCTCCCCGAAGGAACATTTGGCCCGCTTCAGGAAGAATTTATGTTGGCGCAGCAGTTCCAGAATCGTTCGTAGGTGACGAATGTGCTCCACCCATGATGTACTGTAAACCAGGATGTCGTCGAAAAATACTAGGACGAATCTGCGGAGGTGGGGTCGAAAAACCTCGTTCATCAGAGACTGAAATGTGGATGGGGCATTGGTGACACCAAATGGCATGACCAGAAATTCAAAGTGGCCGTGATGTGTCCGAAAGGCTGTCTTTTCCACATCCTCAGGGGCCATCTGGACATGGAAGTATCCTGATCTGAGATCCAGTTTAGAGAAGTACTGAGACCCGTGGAGTTCATCTAGTAGTTCGTCTACCACGGGAATCGGAAATTTGTCCTTGACAGTTCTGTTGTTAAGTTCCCTGTAGTCCACACAAAACCTCCAGGTGTTGTCTTGTTTTGGTACTAGTAGGACTGGCAAGGAGAAGGGGGAGCGGCTGGGGCGGATAATTCCTTGTTTCAACATATCTGCACACTGGCTCTCTATCTCATCTTTTTGCAGGTGCGGGTAGCGGTATGGCCGGACGACAACGGGTTCTAATCCTGGAATTAAAGGAATCCGGTGGTCACACGATCTGACAGGTGGGAGTCCCTTGGGGTCTGAAAACACGTCCGGGAAGTCAGCGAGAAGTCTCTCCATCTCTACGGTGTGCATGGTGTTGCCATGGAGAGTATGCACCTATGGTCTTTTCGCTCTCACCTTGGTTCCTTTCCATGTGACTTGTTTCCCATTCAGGTTGAAAGTCATGGTTAGAGCATTGAAGTCCCATAGGATAGGGCCGAGAGTGATGAGCCACTTGATTCCCAGCACTATATCGAACTCGTCCAGGGGCAGTACAAATAAATCCGCGAAGAACGGTTCAGATTCAACCTGTATTTGGATATTCCGGTAGATCCCAGGGCTGTGAACTCTCTCCCCATTTGCCACGGCCACTTGAAGTTGCGGTCTGCCTTCCACCAGCAGTTTCAGTTGGAGGGCTGCTTGCTTGCTGACAAAATTATGTGTGCTTCCCGAGTCCACCAGAATACGCACGGGTTTCCCTGCCACCTATGCCTGCAGCTGCATGGTTTGGGAGTTCTGTACTCCGGTGATGGCGTGGAGGGAGATCTCAGGTTCCAGTGTTGTATGCTCCTCCTCTTCTTCCTCCAGTTCATCTACCAGGAGGCAGAATAACCGTTTGCAACGGTGCCCGGCTGAGTACAACTCGTCGCAGTTGAAGCATTGCCCTTTTGCTCGGCGCTCCACCATCTCAGCTCTAGATAAGCGTTTGATGGGAGGTGCCGTCATGCTGCTTCCTATGCTGGTTGCAGATCTGGAAGTGTTACTTGTGTGAAGCCGTTGTTCCCTGCTGGCTGCCAACGAAGACCCTCCTCCAGTTGATTTCGGGTTTGCCCAAGAAGTCGATGAACGCCCCATGCTGAACGACCCTCGGCTGATCTGTAGCTTGCGCTCGAAAGCTCGGGCTAAGTTCATTGTAGTGACCAGGTTGGGAGGGCTCTACATATCTACATCGACTCTCAGAGGTTCGGCTAGTCCAGCGGTGAACATATCCACCTGCTGATCTGGGCGCACTGAAGAGGCTCTGGCGAGAAGGGTGAGAGAGACATGAGGAGACAATTGAAGAAGGATTTAGAAGAGGTCTTATTGAAAGAAGAAATAAGTTGGAGGCAGAAATCGAGGCATAGGTGGATCAAGGAAGGTGATGGAAATACAAAGTTTTTTCATGATGTGGCAAATGGGAGGGGGAGAATGAAGGGATGAGAGATCCATCATATGGATGGCCCCCTGCAGGGAGGTTGGGCGAAATTTCAAAAATTTCTCTCTCTCCCACGTGGGAATCACATTCCCTATTTTAGAAAACTGCATTTTCAATGATCAATCTTGAACCTAAACCAGACTAGATCTGAAACAAAAAGGGAGTGGAGGGTTATACCTGATACGAAGTAATAGTAACCTCCAACGAAGGTGTTCACGCCCAAGGAGAATACCAAAGACTGCTCCCACCGAAGATGACACGGTGCAGGATGAAGCAGAATCAGCAGGATGGCTCTTCAGCAAGAACCTGATTCTTTAGCAAGAATTTGATGGAGGGCTAGTGAGCACGACTTCTGATTACCTTTTCTACCAAAAGGTAATATCAAGAACCCTTCTTGATTGCTCCTATTAGACAGTTGTATGCCCTTAGCTCCAATCAGAATGATGTGCATTATGAATTTATTGTAAATGAATAAAGTGCATATTTGATTCATGTTCCTGTGGTGTGTTTCTGTGTAATACCCTTAAACTGGACACTTATGAGACTCCTGTTAGTTTAGAATGTTCACAGTCGTTGGATAAGTCTGGGGAGATTTATCCTGTCAAGGCTGACACTGGTGTGCTGCCAAATGTTGGGGTGGCCTGTCTCAGCCGCCAGGGTGAGACCCAAGGCACAAGCAGTGTAGGATTAATTGAATCTTTGAACCAGACCAGATTTCCAGTATTGCCCTGGACCTTGGAGATTGATGGACAAAACTGGAAAGTTACACCTGACCCCTAAACTCGATTATGATACTGCACTAGGTGTCGGATTGGGCTGTCTTTGATATGCCAATCAGTGAGATCCTTAGCGGGGGTCAAAACCTGGGTATGTTGGGACAATCTGAGAATTCATCTGAGTGGGTGATCATAGTGACAGGATTAGCCCATTTGTCGGACAAAGGTAATGATCGGGGATGCACTCTCTCTGATGGAAACCAAGACTGTCGGCAGCCGATTTCAATCGTTGAAATTTTTGTTTTGCAAAATATATTTATATACCGATATACATGTGAGTAGAGAGTGCAGCACTGTTCCTTGCAGCCGAGGGAGAGGTCTTCTCTTGTCGGGCAGTGTTTGATCATTATGGGCTGAGAGGTTAAGTGTAAGGCCATTGAGGGTAATACCTGATGGGCTAATCTTGCATCTGCCCATAGTCCCTAGGTGTTACAAGGTGGCTTGGCCCAGGGGCCACTTAGGGTAAGTGTTGGGCCCATAGAGCCCATGTGATGGGTTTCAGGGGGTGCACTGTCTATAACAGTGTATTCGGCCAGGCCTTGTAACAAAGGCTGGGCTGAACCCATGTGGCTGATGTGTAGATCAATGTTTGGGTCCCACGCCATACAAGGAAGCCCAATTGGGCAGCAGTTTGGAAGGCTAAGTGAGCACATAACCTTATTGGGCCTAAAGCCCATTTTGAACTGGGCTGATTTGATCAGTTAAATGAGGGGCGAATTCTAAGATTAGATTAGCAGATAGGATTGGGTCTTAACCCTATCCACTCAGAGAGTCCAGATCTGAATGTGATTCAAATCTAGAAATCTCCTAATAGGATTAGGAGGGGGCTGATCTAATTTGCAAATATGATTTGGATCAGCAACTCCTAATGGGATTAGGAGTTGATCCCTTTAAGGTTATAAAAGGAGGAGGGGGCGAAAGCCTTTAGTCACTCATCACATTCTGTCTTCAGAGCTGAAATCACAGAAGAGAGAATTCAGCATCACTGTGCTAAATCTCTCTTGCCGCCTCCTTCCTGCTACCGCCATATCTGCCAGTTCGATCTCCTCTTGTCAGTAGGAGTGATCAAGATTGGATCTTGATATCAGTCCTTTGTGAAAGGGCTGATTGGAAGAAGTGCTCACGTGCCGTCCAACTGATTCTTGCGAAGGATCTGGTTCTTTTGAAGAACGCTGTTGATTATGTTCCATCCTGCACTACACCATCTTCAATGGGAGCAGTTTTTGGTTCATTCCTTGGGCATGAACACCTCCATTGGGAGATACTATTTCTCTGTATCAGGTATATCCCTTTCCTACTGCTTTTGTTCAGATTTGGTTCGGTTCATGGTTCAAGATTGATCCTTGAAAAATACAATTTTTCTAAAATAGGGAATACGATTCCCAGTAGGATGGAAGGAAATTTTTGAAATTCGCCCATTCTATTCCGCAAGAATCGGGAGTCCATACGATGGATATCTCCTCCCTTCAGCTCCCACAGTGAAGATCGAACATGTATGGCGGCAATAGCAGGAGAGAGCAAGAGCAGAAGATAGAAGCAGTCAAACTGTATGCTGTCTTCTCTCTTAAATCAATAGACTGATGGATGAACTGGAGGTTCGCCCTGCTCCTCTATTTATAGCCTTAAAGAGAGCATCTCCTATTCCCATTAGGAGTTTCCTAATCCAAATCTTGTATTTGGATCTGGACTCTCTTTAAGAGATAAGGATAATCCCTTATCTTATCTGCAGATAAAGATCAGCCCTCCTAATCTAATTAGGAGTTTCCTGATCCAAATCTTTATTTGGATTTGGACTCTCTGAGTGGATAGGGACAATTCCTTATCCTATCTGTTGATCTAAATCCCAGAACTGCCCCTCTTTAATTTATCTTATTAAGCCAGTTCGAATTGGGCTTTAGGCCCATTAAGTCTATGTGCTCACTTATCCTCCAAACTGCTGCCCAGTTGGATGTCTTTGTATGGCGTGGGACCCAAACATTGATCTACACATCAGCCACATGGGTTCAGCCCAGCCTATGTTACAAGGCCTGGCTGAATTCACTGCAGGAGACAGTGAACCCCTGAGTCCATCACCATGGGCTCTTAATGGGTCCAACATTTACACTAAATGGTCCCTGGGTCAAGCACCTTATAAAAACCCAAGGACTGGGCAGATGCAAGATTAGCCCATTAGGTATTACCCTCAATGGTTTTACACTTAACCTCTCAGCCCATAATGATCAAACACTACCCGATAAGAGAGGACCTTTCCCTCGACTGCAAGGTACAGTGCTGCACTCTCTACTCACATGGATCCTGGGAATTAAAACATTTTGCAAACATTTTGAAACCATAATATATATATATATATATATATATATATATATGTATATGTATATCTCTATATAAATATACTTTGCAAAAACAAATTTCAACGGTTGAAATCGACTACCGGCAGTTTTGGTTTCCATCAGAGAGTGCATCCCGATCATTCACTTTGTCCGACAAAGGGGCTGATCCTGTCACTATGATCACCCACTCAGATGAATTCTCGGACTGTCCCAACATACCCAGGTTTTGACCCTCTCTAAGGATCTCACTGATTGGCATATCAAAAACAGCCCAATCCGACACCTAGTGTAGTATCATAATCGAGTCTAGGGTTCAGGGCAATACTGGAATTCTGGTCCGGTTCAAGGTTTCAAGAAAACCCACACTGCATGTACCTTAGGTCTCACCCTGGCAACTGAGACAAGCCACCCCAACCAACTTGGCAGTACATCAGTGTCAGCCTTGGCAAGATAAATCTCCCTAGATCTATCCAACGGCTGTGAAGATTCTAAACTGACACGAGTCTCATAAGTGTCCAGTTTAAGGGTATTACATAGAAACACACCATAATAACATGAATCAAATATGTACTTTATTCATTTACATTAAATGTCATAATGTACATCATTCTGATTGGAACTAGGGCGGGGGGGGGGGGGAGGTTTTCACTAATCAACACTAATCAAGATGATATTACTAGGAAGTTTGTGGATCACTTCAAATCGATTTATAGAAGACCCTTGGATGAGAGGTTGGAATTGGAAGGGTTAGATTGGCCAAGTCTGGATGAAGATTAAGTTAGGTGGCTGGAAAGAATCTTTAGGAAGAAGAGATTAGGAAGGCAGTGTTCTTAATGGATAGATTCAAAGCTCCAGGCCCAGATGGTTTTACAATGGCCTTATACCAAGATTGTTGGGATGTGATAAAAAATGATCTTTGTGAGGTTTTTAATGAGTTTGCAGATAAGCATATAGTCAATTGAAGTATTAATGCTACTTTCTTGGCTCTAATTCCAAAGAAATCTTATGCCATCCATCCTAAAGACTTTAGGCCAATTAGTTTGGTGACTAGTATCTATAAAATCTTGGCAAAGGTGCTATCTTCAAGGATTAAAGAAATCCTTTCCTCCATTATTAGTCAGACTCAAGGGGCATTCATCCAAGAACGACCGATAATTGATCAGATCCTAGTTGCTAACAAATGTGTGGAGGAGATGAAGAGGTCTAAGCAAAGAGGCTTTGTTTGTAAGCTCGATCTTGAGAAAGCCTATGATTTGGTGGACTGGCAATTCCTAGTAGAGGTTTTGAGGAAGTGTTGGTTCGGGGAAAGATGGCGTGGTTGGATGTTTAGTTGTGTTAGCTCTTGTCACTACTCCATCCTAGTAAATGGGGTGGTAAGGGATTTTTTTCCATCTAGTAAGGGTATTAGACAAGGGGATCCACTTTCACTTTTTCTCATTACCTTGGTAGCTGATGTGTTCAGTCGAATTATCACTAGGGTTGATAGGGAAGATGTGATAAAGGGATGGGGAATAGGCACAAACCAAATTCCAATAATTCATTTGCAGTTTGTGGATGACTTGATGATCTTTTGTGGTGGTGGTTTTAGTGAGAAGGTGGGAAACTTGAAAGAAATGATTAAAGCCTTTTAAGGAGTATCCAATTTGAAAATCAATTTAGAAAAAAACTGCATGGATGGAGTCAATTTGGACTCTGAGGAGGTTGAGGCTATTGCAAATTATCTTTAGTGCTCCATTTCTACTTGTCCTTTGTCCTATTTAGGGCTGCTGTTAAGGGCAAACCCTAGGGAGAGTAGGTTTCGGACCCCAGTTATAGATAAGTTTGAAAAGAGATTAGCTGTGTGGAAGAAAAATTACATCTCTTTGGGTGGGAGGATCACCTTGATAAGAGCTACCCTCATGAACCTGCCTACTTACTACCTCTTTGTCTTTAGGATACCATCTAGGGAAGCGAAGAAACTGGAAAAATTGGTGAAAGATTTTCTTTGGGAACTAGGAGAAGGTAAAAAAGACAACTTAATCAGTTGGGAGGTTGTGGGTAGAAGCAAAGAGGGAGGATTAGGGCTTGGAAATGTGCTTAAAAAGAATTCAGCTTTGTTAGGGAAGTGGTTGTGGAGGTAGCCTATGGAGTGTGATAGCTTGTGGCATGAAGTGATGAAGAGTATTCATGGATGCTCAAAGAGTGGATGGGATGCTGGTGCTTGAGGGCTAACCTAGCAACACCATGGAAAGCAATTCACAAAATTCTTCCACAGTTCCTCATTTGTATCAGGTATGATGCTTGTTCTGGTCATTCTATTTAGTTTTGGGAGGACATTTGGGCTGGAGATCTTCCCCTAAAAGACCTTTTTCCGTCATTGTACTCTATTTTTTCGTATAAAAAAGAGGTGATTTCAAAATTCCTTCAATTTTAAATTTGTCGTCTTTGTCTTGGGATTTTGGTTTCCGTAGAGGGTTATGAGAGGATGAAGTTGATTGTTTGTCTGCTCTTCTTGGTCTCCTCGATAAGGTTTGGTTGGATCCTTTGAAGCCTGATAAGAGGATTTGGGCCATTCACCCTAATGGGT
Source organism: Nelumbo nucifera (assembly GCF_055504915.1). NCBI lineage: Eukaryota > Viridiplantae > Streptophyta > Magnoliopsida > Proteales > Nelumbonaceae > Nelumbo > Nelumbo nucifera. The sequence continues at coordinate 197,873,917 of NC_142649.1, forward strand.
CTTTTTCTTGTGGTTCCTTTTTTAATTTCTTGTGCCAAACCTCCTCTCAACAAACTTTCCCTTCCGAAGAAGTCTGGTGTAGGCCGGTTCCCCCTAAGGTTATGGCTTTGTGTTGGGAAGTGTGGCATGGTAAAGTAAGCACGGTGGATAACCTACAAAAGAGAAGACCCTTCCTATGTATTTCTCCAAACTGGTGCACTCTTTGCAGATCTCATGGTGAGGACTGTTATCACTTATTTTTATCTTGTAGTGTCACTGCAGAGCTCTGGGCTTGGCTTCTATCATTGTATGGGTGTAGATGGGATATGCCAACAGAAGTAAGTACAATCTTTAACCCTTCTATGTTCTATTGGCCCCATAAAAGAGAATGGAAAATGTGGAGGTGTGCACGAGCAGCCTTGTTATGGACAGTTTGGGAAGAAAGGAATGCCAGGATCTTCCAGGAAAAGGGGAGGAGCAGTCAGGCCTTGAAGGACTGCATTTTGTATAGGGCAATACATTGGTTAAAGACTCTGGATTTGTTTGATCATTTCTCCTTTACTGACTATTGGAGGGATTGGTTATCAGTAGCAAGCTGTTCCTCCTCCAAGATAAAGGTTGGGTCCCCCCTCCTCACGATTCTTTGAAGCTGAATTTTGATGGAAGTAGCCAGGGCAACTCGGGTCCCTCTGGATTGGGAGGTGTATTGAGGAATGACTGGAGAGGCTGTCTTACTATATTCTAGCCCTTTAGGTGTTGGGAACTCTATTTGGGCAGAGCTGTTATTTGCAATACAAGGAATAATTTTTGCAAAAGAAATGGGTGTGGAGCAGCTTCTGGTTGAAGGGGACTCTAAGACAGTGGTGAATTGGTTAAATAATCCGGAGGATGTCACGTGGGACTACAAGAATGAGATAAAGAAATTCAAATGGCTGACAAGGAATATGTCTGTAACAGTACAGTGGGTTGGGAGATCAGCTAATGCATTTGCTGATGCCTTGGCAAAAGAGGGACAAACAAGGAAACATTGTTCTGGGCGCAATTGTAATTTGTGTCTTTTTAACAGTCGTGCACTTTTTGATGTAGTTTTGTGTTTTCTGTATGGAGAGGCAGCACCTTGTGCCTCTCTAAGGGGATTTTCATGTAATGTAACTGATCTTTGAATTAATGGAATATGACTCTTTACTTATCAAAAAAAAAGTTTGAACCAAGGAGGTTATGTTAATTTTTTATCATAGAAGTTAGGTTCCTTTTTCTAGTGTTCCCACTCATCCATCTCAACATTTACCTAATGGTATCCCCAAAAGGTGATAAATGAGGGGAAATAGAGTAAGATGGTTTGGTCACATGCAAAGAATACCATCTACAGGACCAGTATGAAGAAACGATCTATTGCAAGTTGAAGGGTCTAGAATAGCTAGGGGTAGGCCAAAAAGGACATGGATTGAAGAAGTGAGACACAATTTGAGGACCAATGATTTAACAATGGAGGTTGAGATCACTATGACATGAGATAGTGGGTCCTACTCAAATGGTGTTTGTAGAAAGGACACAAATTCTGTATAGTGTGATGATAGCAAGTGAATGTGTGGATGCAAGATTCAGAAGTAAATGAGATGGGCTAATTTCAAGGTTCATATTGAGAAGGCTTATGATCATGGGGAGTGGGGATTCTTGGAGGAAGTTTAGAAAGAATGGGTTTTGAGAAAAGGAAGGGTTGTGTGTTTGCTTGTGTCTCTATCAATGTTCAGAGAACCAGACCAAACATAAAACAAGGGAGAGGTTCACAGGTCAGAAGTTCAACTGTGGTCAAACCGGAGGTCGAACCGTGATGAGATGGCATATACATATATATTTTGCAAGTCATATAATATTATGTATAATATATTTACAAATACTACTACGCTTGTATGTGGTGGGTAGGTAGCTAGTTTTTTAAGTTTTTAAAATAAATGACTAGGGTTCAAGTCTCTTGTTTTGAAGCAGCTACAGTAATCCGAACCAGTGAAGAAGGAAGAAGAAGATGAGGAAGAAGACAAGAGAAAGAGAGAACAGGAGGGTTTAGTCGAAACTGATTAGTCACCCATTCAGTCGACCCCCTTATGTTTAATAGGTTCTAATTACACTTACAAAGACTAAACTGCCCACACTTAAGTGTGGGGCAGAGTGCTCTAATAAAACAGCCACATAAGCAAAGTACTTAGCTGACATGAGATTACTAAACTACCCCTATTCGGCTCACTCTAACACTCCCCCTCAAGCTGGAGAATATATGTCATATAATCCCAGCTTGTTACATAGATGGTTCACTTTCCCTGAGTTTAGAGCTTTTGTAAACAAATCTGCCCATTGATCATTCGAGCCCACATGTTCTGTGTTTATCTCTCCAGCAAGGACCTTCTCCCTCACAAAGTGGCAATCAACCTCTATGTGCTTTGTTCTCTCATAAAATACAGGATTGGATGAGATATGGAGTACAGCTTGGTTGTCACAATACAGTCTCGTAGGTTTATCCATGTGAAACCCAATTTCTTGTAGAAGATTCCTCAACCACACTAACTCACAGGTAGTATGTGCCATGGCCCTATACTCAGCTTCAGCACTACTTCTAGCCACATCCGTCTGCTTTTTACTCTTCCACGTCACAAGATTTCCTCCAAGAAATGTGCAATAGCCCGTAGTAGATCTTCTATCATTCACGGAGCCTGCCCAGTCTGCATCTGTATACCCCACTACTTCAAGTTTTCCTCCTGGTTTATACAATAGTCCACGGCCTGGGGCTCCTTTCAGATACCTCACAATTCTAAGAATTGCATCCCAGTGAGGTATACGAGGGACCTGCATGAATTGGCTCACCACACTGACTGCAAAGGATATGTCGGGTCTCGTGATAGTCAGATAGTTCAGCTTCCCCACTAGTCGTCTATACCTTCCAGGATCTTCAAATACTTCTCCTGTATCACTGCTCAACTTAACATTTGGTTCCATAAGGGTCTCAGCCGGTTTTGCACCTAACAATCCTGTTTCTTCCAATAGATCAAGAACATATTTTCTTTGGCACAGATTTACACCTTGTTTTGACCTGGAAACCTCTATTCCCAAGAAATATTTCAATGTTCCAAGATCTTTTGTTTGGAAATGATTTTGCAGAAATACCTTTAATTTTCCAATCCCCAATTTATCACTGCCAGTAATGACAATATCATCCACATAGACCACTAATAGAATCTTCCCAGCTTCTGAGTCATAGCTGAACACTAAGTGATCTACCTGGCACTGCTTCATTCCAAAACTCTTCACCACTTCACTGAACTTCCCAAACCAAGCACGCGGCGATTGTTTCAGCCCATAAATTGCCTTCTTCAATCTGCATACCTTACCATCCTCCCCCTGAGCAACAAACCCAGGTGGTTGCTCCATATATACCTCCTCCACAAGATCACCATGGAGAAAGGCATTCTTTATATCAAGCTGAAACAGAGGCCAATCATACATAACTGCCAAGGAAATTAGTACACGAACAGAACCAATCTTAGCCACCGGAGAGAATGTCTCCATGTAGTCCACTCCATACAACTGTGAGTAACCTTAAGCAACAAGTCTGGCCTTCAGACGCTCCACACTACCATCTGGCAAGTATTTCACAGTATACACTCATTTACATCCCACAGCATGCTTACCAGGTGAGAGAGTAGTAAGTTCCCACGTTTGAGTATGTTGAAGAGCAGAAAGTTCCTCCTCCATTGCCCGCCGCCAATCAGGTGAACTGAGAGCTTCTTGAACATTGTTAGGTATGGAAATAGAGGATAAAAGGGAAACAAACTGGCGATGTGATGTAGAAAGACGAGATAATGAAACAAAATTGGAAATGGGATGGAGGGTAGAACTGCGTTTACCTTTCCGTAAGGCAATGGGTAGGTCAAGGTCTGAAGGTTCAACAATAGGAGCCATGAGAGGATCCGCAGATGAGGTAGAAGCTGGAGGAGGGGCCGGTGTCGTTCGACGTGTATACACTTGCCGGATTGGTGGACGTTGGGTGGTGGTCTGCACGGGATGAGGTGATGAGTCTACTCCAACAACAACATCTGGAACTGGATCACTGACAGGGAGAGGAAGAGGAAGTGCGGGTGGAGATGAAGGCGCTTCAGGACTTGAGAAGAAGGGGACTGACTCAAAAAAGGTGACATCAGGGCAGACATAGCACTTCCGAGTAATGGGATTATAACACTTGTACCTTTTTGAGTCCGTGAGTAGCCAAGGAAGACACATTTAATTGAGCGTGCATCTAGCTTGTCTATTCCAGGGCTCAGATTGTGGACAAAGCACACACAACCAAAGACACGAGGAATTAATGGGAATGGAGATAAAGTGGGAAACAAGATAGAGAAGGGGGACCGACCATGAAGGATGAAGGAGGGCATCTGATTAATGAGAAAACATGCAGTGAGTACAGCATCACTCCAAAAACGTTTAGGAACATTCATGTGGTGAAGAATAGACCGAGCAGTTTCAAGAAGCTGACGGTTCTTCCGTTCAGCTACCCCATTTTGTTGAGGGGTGTATGCACATGATGTCTGATGAATAATGCCATGCTGTTCTAAATACTGTTGAAATGAAGTAAGAAAGTATTCACGACCATTATCTGAACGGAGAATTTTGATTGGAACACCAAATTGTGTGCGTATTTCAGCATGAAATTTTTGAAAAATGGAAAACAATTCACTTCTTTCTTTCATTAAGTAAATCCATGTCATTCTTGAACAATCATCAATAAAGGAAACAAAATACTTGTACCCATTATAAGACTCTATTTTGATTGGACCCCAAACATCTGAATGAACCAAAGAAAAATGACTCAATATACGACTCTCAACTCTTGGACTGAAGGACACACGACGATGTTTCCCAAACTGACATGACTCACATTGCAAAACTGACAAATGACTCAATGACGGGACCAAAATCTTGAGAGCCTTGATAGATGGATGTCCCAGTCGGCAATGCCATTGTAGAGGAGTAAGTGAAGTCTGAAGAGCAATTGAAGATCCACCACCGTCAAGATAATACAGTCCACCAGCTTCATGCCCCCCACCAATCTTCTTCCCCGTCTTGAGATCCTGAAAAACACAAGTGGAAGGAAAGAAGGTAACAGGACAGTTAAGAGCTTTGGTTATTTTACTAACAGACATAAGATTGAATGGAAACTTAGGGACATATAAAACAGATGATAAGGGCACAGAAGCCATGTCAACATTACCAACACCACATATGGGAGATGAGGACCCATTGGCAAGTGTAACAGTTTGTGATGTGGGGGTTTCAGAAAGAGAAGAGAACACACCTGGAGTCCCGGTCATATGATCTGAGGCTCCAGAGTCAATAATCCAGGGAGAGGTTTTAGATGACATGCAAGCAATACCTAATTGGGCAAGTGTGGCAGTGGTATGATGTGAAGTAGTTTGAAGGAACCGTTCATACTCATCACGCGGTACGCTCACCATTTCCCTCCCAGAGGTAGATGTAGATGTGAGAGGAGTTCGGTCTGCCGGTTTACTGTCACTGATATCAACCTCACCTGCTACAACATGATTAGCCCATTTAGAGGGAGGGCCATGTAGATCATAATAGAAATTCACTGTGTCCCTCTCTACCACAATGAGTACATTTCCTTGTAGAGTTATTCTTCCCTCTGCCACGGCCTCCCCCTGAGTCACGACCACCCCAACTAATCATGGAACTGCCACGGCCCCCTCGGGGAGCATGACCTCCCCCTCTTGTACTATGTCCAACCCCTCGAGCTGTCACAAGTGCTGATCTATCAAACTGTGTGGAGTTCTCTCTCTGTCCCAAAGAAATTCTACGAAGCCTTGAGAATACTTCCTCAAGTGTAGGAAGAGTAGAGCCCCCCAATATTTGGGCTCTAACTGGTTCATATTCCGACTTCAGCCCCACTAAAAATCTTGTAACATCTAGTTGCTCCCTTTGCTGTTGCTGAACTTTAATATCTGGAGTAAGGGGGTGATAGACATTGAGTTCATTCCTTATATTCTTCATGCTGGCATAGTACTCTTCTAGAGTTTTGGTTCCTTGTTGTAAATCAAAATACTCCTGATAAAGCTGATACACTCTTGTTGTGTTATCTTGTCCAGAATATAGGTTCTTAGCATACTCCCATATATCCTTAGCCGTATCAAGGAACATGAAGTTGGCACTAATTTTGGTTTCCATACTATTCCACAGCCAAGTCATGATTTGAGCATCTTCTTGCTCCCAATCATCAAACCCTGGAGAGTCCTCCGATGGCTTTTCATCTCTTACATGCTTTACTTTCTTCTTTGCCTTGAGAAATACTTCCACTGATTTAGCCCATGGAACATAGTTCACCTCATTAACTAACCAGAAACGAAGAAGAGGGTGTCACGAACACAACTGAGATGCTTTGCAAGCGGAAGCAGGTCAGAAACCTCGCTCTGATACCATGTTTTGGAGCAGCTACAGTAATCCGAACCAGTGAAGAAGGAAGAAGAAGATGAGGAAGAAGTCAAGAGAAAGAGAGAACATGAGGGTTTAGTCGAAACTGATTAGTCACCCATTCAGTCGACCCCCTTATGTTTATTAGGTTCTAATTACACTTACAAAGACTAAACTGCCCACACTTAAGTGTGGGGCAGAGTGCTTTAATAAAACAGCCACATAAGCAAAGTACTTAACTGACATGAGATTACTAAACTACCCCTATTCGGCTCACTCTAACATCTCTTAACTCACATTTTCTTTAAAATACGTGTGTATAAAGAAATATATACATTAAAGAGACAAATAAATGCAAATAGAGATGGATTAATGGTAACAAGACAATACACATAAGTAAGAGGTCTTGGGTTCAAGTCTTGTCATTACCATTTTGAAGTATCTATTCATGTTGTGACTCGAGTATTTTCATAAAACCAGGATCAGTTCACCAAATTTCCAGTTAAACCGGCTGGTCAGCCAATTTTGGCTGGATTTTTATGAATTGCAGTTTTCAAGGCATGACTGAACAGGAAAGGGGCTTGGGTCATTGTTCAATCGGTCCAACCAGCTCATCTGGTCCAGTTTCCTAAACTATGGTCTCTATAGTTCCTTATTTGTGTTGGTAAATGGTGTATCCACAGGATTTTTCCAAGTTTTGAGGCGTTTAAGGCAAGATGACCCCCTCTCTCCACTACTATTTGTGTTAGTTGCAGAGTTGTTGAGCAAACTTGTTAATAAGGAAGCAGAAATGGGAATGATAGAAGGCTTCATAGTCAGCAGGTAAGGAGTCTCCATCACTCGTCTCTAGTTTGCAGATGACACTAATTCTTTTTGGATGCTTCAGTGGTTCAAGTGTTGAGGTTGAGCCGTTGAGAGCCATTCTCAAATATTTTGATGTTTTGGCTGGTCAAAAAATCAACTTAAATAAGAGTGTGATGATTGGAGTTGGAAATGTTTCTTAGGCATTATTAGAAGTGTGCAACATCCTTTGGTCAGAAAACTTACTAAAGACTGATGGCTTATTTGACCCTTAACTTCAACTCAAATACAAGTCTTCAAGTTGCAAGAAATACCAAAGGCTTCATCCCCTTCATATGAAAGTTCAAAAGAAGAGTTTGTGTCCCATTTATTTCAAATATATAAAAAATCAATTTATTTGAATTTGTCTTCACTTCTTCTTGTGTTTAGATCTATACATGACATTTATGTCAATAGGTGTATGTGTGGAAAGGAGTAATGAGTTTGTTAGGAACCTGCCTAACTCAGGTCTCTTCGAGGGGCCAACCTCCTGAATTCTTGGAAGAAGAGAGAGGAAAAAGAGAGAGAGAGAGTTTAATGCTGAAAGAATCAATGTCCTATTCCTTTTCTGCCCTACTACTTATAGTTTTACAATCTTGTTAGTCTTTCTGTTACAGTTGTTACAAGTGGATGGTTAGTTGTGCTGACGTGGCCTCCTCTTGTAAAACTGATTAACTGCCTTCTGTTGGTCTGTTCCAGCAGTCTTGACAATCCCCCCTTCCTTTAGAGCGACCTTGCCCTCAAGGTCTAATGTAGGAAAATTTGATTGCAGATCTAAGTAGGATTCCCAGGTTGCATCCTCTTCCGGAAGGTTAGACCAAACAACTAATGCCTCTGGTATGACTCTGCCTCCCCTGCGCACCCATCTGAAATCAATGATGCGGGCTGGCTCAGTCTGCACTTATCCTTCTGAAAATATGGGAAGGGTTGCACTTGTAATGACTCCTGAGTTCGGCCCCATCTTCAGTAAGGAGATATGGAATACAGGGTGCAGTTTGGATGTTGCCGGAAGGTCCAATTTGTAGGCCACTGATCCTATTCTCTCCAGGATTTTAAATGGGCCAAAATAGCGTGGGCTGAGTTTGTTCCACTGTCGGTTTGCAACTGAAATCTGCCTGAAAGGTTGTAATTTGAGAAACACCCAATCACCTACTTCATATTGGACATTCTTGTGGTGTTTATCATAGGTGTGCTTCATCCATTGCTGTGCCTGTAAGAGATGATGTCTCAGTTCCCTTAGCACCTCACCCCGTTGCGTTAGCTGTTCTTCAACGGCCGCTACTGTGGTGGTTCCTTTTTCATAAGTAGAGGGGGAGGGTCCCGACCATATAAAGCTCTGAAGGGTGTCATCCCCGCGGCGCTATGGAAAGTGGTGTTGTACCACCATTCGGCCCAGTGGATCCACTTCATCCATTGTCTTGGTCGATCTACCGCGAAGCATCTTAGATATGTTTCGAGACTCTTGTTAACCGCCTCTGTCTGTCCCTGTCTGATACAATTGAGCTGGGGAGCCCATGTAGGCACACAATTTCCCGGAGGAATAATTCAGCAACTGTGGCTGCTGTAAATGGGTGTGATAGAGGTAGGAAATGACTGTATTTTGTCAGTCTATCTACTACCACAAGGATAGCTGTTTTGCCAGCAGAAACGGGCAATCCCGTGATGAAATCCATTGATATATCATCCCAGACTTGGGTTGGTATTGGGAGTGGTTGCAAGAGGCCTGCTGGTGTTGCAGTGGCTGACTTGTTTTGTTGGCATACTGCACACCCGGCTATGAAGTTTTGGATAGATGTACGCATGCCTTTCCAATGAAATTGCGTGGCGATGCGCTTTTGTGTTCGTAGGATGCTGGAGTGGCCACCCGTGGGTGAGGCATGGAATAATTCCAGGAGCTTCCTGAGATGAGAAAAGGCTGCTGGGATCTCCAGGTGTCCTTTGAAGAAGAGTAGATCATTCTTAATTGTGTACCCGGGGTGCAGTGAGGGATTTGCCAATACTTGGGCCTTCAACTGCTGTAACTCCTTATGGGATTGGGCTTCTTTTCGCAGTAGATCCAGGAGTGGAGAAGTTGGGGAAGATACTAGTAACTGAAATGACTGTGCGTGCCGTGACGGTTAGCAGCCCCTGCTTTGTATTCAATTCTGTAGTCGTACCCCAGTAGCTTGGATATCTAGTGTTGCTGTTCCGGGGATAGAACTGATTGATCCAATAAGAACTTCAGACTTTGATGGTCGGTCCAAATTGTGAACCGTCTACCGATCAAGTAGGATCGCCAACGTTGGACTGCTAAGACTATTGCTATTAATTCTCACTCATAAACTGATTTGGCCCACTTTTGTGATGTTAAGGCCTTGCTGAAAAAGGCTAGTGGTCGCCCCTCTTGCATGAGAACAGCCCCAACGCCTTGACCGGAGGCATCACACTCAATGATGAAATCTTTTGTGAAATCGGGCAGTGCTAATGTTGGAGGACTCGCAACTGCCTGTTTCAATTGCTCAAAAGCTTGTTGGGCCTGGTTTGACCAGTTAAAAGCGTCTTGTTTCAGAAATTGAGTCAATGGGGTAGCTATTAGGCCGTAGTTTTTGATGAAGCGGCGGTAGTACCCGGACAGTCCCAAGAAGGCCCTCAATTCTTTCACACATTTGGGTTGCGGCCAGCCTAGTATACTGGAGATTTTATCTGGGTCAGCTGCTACAATCCCCTTTTCTACAACATGTCCCAAGTAGTGAACTTGGTTTTGTCCAAAGGAGCACTTGGACTCTTTAGCGAACAGCTGGTGGGCCTCAAGTGTTGCAAGGGTGACTTGTAGATGGTTCAGATGTTCCTCCCAATTGGGGCTGTAGACCAATATGTCATCAAAGAAAACAAGGATGAACTTACGTAAATATGGTCGGAATATGTCATTCATCAATGCTTGAAATGTGGCTGGAGCATTGGTCAACCCAAATGGCATGACCCGGAACTCATAGTGGCCATCGTGTGTCTTGAAAGCTGTTTTGTGAACATCCTCCCTATGTACCCTTATTTGATGATACCCAGCTCGTAAATCCAGTTTTGAGAATATGGTGGCTTGACTGAGTTCATCAAGCAGCTCATCAATGACTGGTATCGGGAATCGGTCTTTAATGGTGATGCTGTTAAGGGCTCTGTAATCAATACTGAAGAAAACTGAAGAGAAGAGAGTTGAGGGTTCGGCAATGAGGGTCTAAGAAGAGGATTTCAAACTCTACCTCTCTCAGCCCCCTAACACTGTTTTATTAGAAATATTTGAATAATTACAAGGAGGCCCTTAGTTGGGCAAGAATTTACACAGAACTTAATATTGACAAGATGGACCCAGAATAAGGCCCATTACAGAAAAGAAACATAAATAACAAGAAAGAATAAGCAACCTATGGGCCATTCAGCCCATCTTCTCTACAAATACAAAACCGCCATGTCCCATCCTTTTTCTTGACTAATAGTACCGGTGAAGAGAATGGGCTGTGACTGGGCTGTACTATCCCTTTCTTAAGCATATCTTGAACTTGCTTCTCGATTTCAGATTTCTGAAAGTAAGGGTATCAGTAGGGTCTTACATTGGTTGGGGTTGATCCTGACATGAGGGGGATGCGGTGGTCATGCTCCTAGCGTGGTGGCAGTCCTTGGGGTTCTTTGAACACGTTGCCATAGTGCTGAAGGAGTTGTTGTAGGCGGCTTCGGAAGTCTCTAGGCCCATCTGGGCTACTGTTAGCTAAGGATGGCCTGGTCCAATTTGAGTCCATGTGCATGAATATGGGCTGATCTAGATCTCCTCTTTGCTTTGTCAGTGTTGCAAGACTGATGGGCCTTGGGCCCTTGCATGTTTGCCCTTGTAGATGGACTGTAGAGTTTCCTGATGTGAAGTCCATGGTGAGACGGGCCCAGTCACAGACCACGGGTCCTAGCTGTCTTAACCATTGAATGCCTAGCACCACGTCCGCTCCACTGAGATGGAGAGGATATAGGTCCACCGCAAACTGATGACCCTGAATCTTTAGTGGTAGGCCCATGCAAATGCTATTGCAAGATAGGCTGTTACCGTTGGCCACATGAACCGTAAAGGCCGTTGTTGGTTGAACCGGAAATCCCATTTTATCCACCAAGACTTGAGTTATGAAGTTAAGGGAGCTGCCGCTATCTATGAGGATTGACACTTGGTGTCCTAGGATCAGCCCTGCAACTCTCATTGTCTGAGGGGACGCAAGTCCCGTAAGGGCTTGTAAGGATATTTCAGGCGTGCCATTAGATTGTATTTCCCACCCTGGGTTAGATTCTCCGCAACCGGTGATGTCGTCTTCCTCTTCGGCATCTGTTTGGAGGAGAAATGCTTGTTGTTTCTTGCAGCGATGGCCCGACCCAAATTTCTCTTTGCAGTTGTAACAGAGACCTCTGTCTCTACGGGCTTGCATCTCTGCCCAGGTCAGCCGTTTGAAAGGAACCAATGGGCTTAGGCCCAGTACTCCTTCCTCCTTGTCTGGTGTTGTCGTCCTTTCTTGCTCCCTTCTTGCTCCTGGACCCCATGGTCACAGAACCTTTCTTGCTCGACTGAACTTGTCCTCATACAATCTGACTAGTGCTGTCGCATTGATGACCGAAGTGGGCTGCATCGCTTTCACTTCCAATCGCAGTTCTTCTTTTAGGCCGCTGGCGAAGCTTCCCACCAACACCTTCTCCGTCCACCCTTGGACTCTCACGGCCAGCCTTTCGAACTCAATCTGGTATTCCTTTATTGATCCCACATGCCGCAACTTTGCCAAATTTTCATCAAGATCTTCGAACCCAGATGATCCAAAACGGACAGTCATGTCGTCCGTGAAGTCTGCCCAGGTTTGACGAGGGTGCCCCCTTTGGTACCATTGAAACCAGAGGATAGCTTCCCCTTCAAGATGTGCAGAAGCCAGAGCTACCCTATCTTGCCCCGGTGTTTCATGGTAATCGAAATACCTTTCAGCTCTGAGAATCCAGGGAGTTGGGTTGCCGCCTGAGAAGATGGGGAAGTCGATTTTGGCTGTTCTTGTTGCCGCCCCTGTTCTGCGGCTGTTTTCATTGCTGCGCTCTTCTTGGCTTCCTCTGTCAATGTTCGTTGCCCCCTGCTCCAGTCAAAGGTGGAGAGCAGTGAAGCCTTCCTTCATTTCTTTGAGATCTGAAGACATTCGATGGATCTCTACCTCCATCTGATCCACTCAGGTGTTTACTGACGTGTTTCTTGTGTTGGTCATGCTGGCTCTGATACCAAATTGTTAGGAACCTGCCTAACTCAGGGCTCTTCGAGGGGTGGACCTCCTGAATTCTTGGAAGAAGAGAGAGGAAGAGAGAGAGAGAGAGAGAGAGAGGGAGAGTTTAATGCTGAAAGAATCAATGTCCTATTCCTTTTCTGCCCTACTACTTATAGTTTTACAATCTTGATTGTCTTTCAGTTACAGTTTCTGTTACAGTTGTTACAAGTGGATGGTTAGTTGTGCTGATGTGGCCTCCTCTTGTAAAACTGATTAACTGCCTTCTGTTGGTCTGTTCCAGCAGTCCTGAAAGAGTTTTCAGTCAACTTTCTAAAATTATGTTTCATTTAAGGTTAGGGGTGGTACAATAAGTTTTGGGAGGATGGTTGGGCAGGTATTGGTAGGTTCTGTGAGTTGCGTCCAAGGCTATACAATTTAAATATGAAGGATGTGTTTATTGTGGATTGCTATGAAGTAATACAAGGAAGAGTGGTGTGGTGTACAAAATTCAGACGAGCCCTTCCAGATTGGGAAGTTGAGGATGTGTAAGACTGTTATCAAAATTGCAGTCAGTGGAGTTGCAAGTTGAAAGAAAGGATGTAAGGTGCCAAAGGAAAGAAGGAATATGTCTTCTCGATAAAATCATTTTATAGTGTTAGCAAAGAACCAAATGAAGAAATCAGAGTTTAGTGGAATCCCATGCCTCCTAGATGGAGGTTTTTACATGGCTAGTTGCTCTAAATAGCATTCTTACTCAGTATCATATCAAAAACTATGGAATTCAGATGGCAAGGAACTAAGGGACCCTTTAAGTAAGCACGTGACTGGGAGGAGGGATGCGCTGATAGACGAGATTAAGCGTCTATCTTCTTCTACCCCAAATCCCTCCTTTCGTTCGAACAGTTCAGGCGCAAAATCTCAAGACTCTCAGTCTCGAGGCTCTCTACAGTGGATCCCATCCAACCTGGCGAACCGTCTCTCACCAAATAGGCGCAACCCGAGATACCTGAAGCCTAGTGATTTGAACAGAACAGGGTTTGAAGATTGGTTGAGTGAACAAAACAGCAATGATGATTCTGATAGAGACGAAACGTTAAGTTTGGGAAGTCTGTCTCCGAAAAGCAACAATGATTTACTTGAAATAGAAAGTTTGCATACAGAGATGTTGTTTTTAGAGGAAGAGACTGAAGAGGCAGGTGGCGGGAAGACTAGAAATGGTGAAGAAAATGATTTTAAAGCTGTGAAAACTCCTCTTCCTTTCGTCGAGGGAGTTGACTCTGAGTCTCATGAATTACAGGATGTTGGTGGAGAGGGACAAGAATCGGCCGTGAGGATGGATGTGGGTATTCCAGTATCGGAAACACAGAGAAAGGTTTTCCAAGTGGGTAGGTCGTCAGGAAGTGATTCTTTCACTATGTCTACTTCATAACCTTGTCCAAAAAGGGGAAAGGCCTTAAAACCATTTGTCGCCTATTAGCAATTCAATTCCAGTGATTCTAGTCCTACCCCCGTCCTACCAGGTATGGGTGTCAATTCTTTTTTAGGTATTGACTTGTTTGCTATGCCTGTAACAGATATTCCAGCTTCCCATCCAGGAGGTTCTGATGCAAGAGAGAGGGTGATAGTGGAAGGAGGAGAGAGGGTGTTGGAAGGAAGTAGTAAGGGGGAGGCGGACAGAATTTGAGAGTTGATCTGTACTATGATGGAGGAACTAAAAAAAAAGGAAGGATTCTTAGAAAGATATTGTAGCCAAAATAAGTGTGAGCAAGGTAAAATTCTTCCTCAGACATTAGCTGAAAAGGATGGAGAAAAGAAAAAGGATGATTGTTGTATTAGGAAGGGGGGGGGGGGGGGGGAAGGAACAAAGAAGAAAAAAAGATCTGAAGTGGAAAGGCTAATTTCAGACATTGAGGGGGATTTAGAATTCAGTGGTAGAGGGGATAGGAGGAAAGGCCTAAAATGAGGAGATTATGGCCTTTTCATGGGTTTTTTGCTATTTTGTCTCGATGAAAATTATTAGCTGGAATGTAAGAGGGTTAGGGAGTGCAAGAAAGAGAAGGGTGACCAAAGACCTATTCCGAAGGGAAAAACCCGATATTGTGCTGTTACAAGAATCCAAAATGATGGAGTTAGATGGGAGATGGGTGAGGAGTTTTTGGAGGTCCAGAGATTTAGGTTGGAGCTCGTCTCCTTCTTGGGGAGCCTCGGGAGGGATCGTAACACTGTGGAGGGAGGATGTGGTAGAAGTAGTGGAAGAATTGATAGGCGGATTCTCAGTTTCCATTAAGTGTAAGAATGTAGAGAATGGGTGTGTATGGGTCTTAACCAATGTTTATGGCCCTAATTCCTATAGAGAGAGGAATGAGATGTGGGAGGAACAATATGCAATCAAGGGGCTATGGGATGGCCCTTGGTGCCTGGGCGGGGATTTTAATGTCATTAGATTCTCTGATGAAACCAGTAATCCCCAACAGGTAATTACAACAAGCATGAGGAAATGAATGGTTTTATTGAAGAATGTGAACTGAAGGAAATACCTCTACTGCAATCCAGTTACACTTGGTCCAACCTTCAGGAAACCCCTTTGTGTTCGAAGTTGGACAAGTTCTTATTTAACCTTGCCTGGGAAAATAATTTGGAAAACTTGGTTGCTAGAGCGTTACCTAGGGTCACCTCCGATCACTGTCCTATCCAGATAGGTACTGAGTTTTTTCCTATAGGACCCAAACCTTTTAGATTCGAAAATATGTGGCTTACCCATCCAGATTTTGTGAAAAAAGTGAAGGAATGGTGGGGTGAGGAGGAGAGGGGGGTAAGATGGAAGGGGATCAAGTTTCATAAGAAATTAAAAAGGTTGAGAGACAAAATAAAAGAGTGGAATAGAGATCATTTTGGTAGAATTGAGGAGCAAAAATTGTGCCTAATCTCTCGAATAGAGAACTTGGATGTAAAGGAATCTCAAAATGGGTTGACCGAGGAGGACAAAGTGTTAAGGCGACAATTGAAAAAGGATTTGGAAGAGGTGTTACTGAGGGAATAAATCAGTTGGAGACAAAAATCTAGACACAAGTGGATTACGGAAGGCAATGGGAACACTAGATTCTTCCATGATTTGGCAAATGGGAGACGAAGAAAGAATCTTGTGACCAAGCTAGAGATAGGAGAGGAGGTGATTACCAACCAGGATGACATAGCCAGAAAATTTGTGGACCACTTCAAATCGATTTATAGAAGACCTTTGAGTGAGAGAGCAGTCGTGGAAGGGGTGGATTGGCCAAGAATTGATGACGGAGTGGCAAGATGGCTGGAAAGGGATTTCGAGGAAGAAGAGATTAAGAAAGCTGTCTTTCTAATGGATAGATCCAAAGCTCCAGGTCCAGATGGCTTTACAATGGGTTTTTATCAAGACTGTTGGGAGGTGTTGAAAGAGGATTTAGTTGAAGTCTTTAAGGAATTTGCAGACAATCACACTATAAGCCCTGGAATTAATGCCACCTTTTTGGCCTTGATACCTAAGAAGAATGATGCCAACCACCCAAAAGATTATAGGCCTATTAGTCTGGTGACAAGCATCTATAAAATTCTGGCTAAAGTGCTCTCGTTGAGGATCAAAACAGCCCTCCCTTCTATCATTAGTGAAACCCAGGGCTTTCATTCAAGGGCAACAAATAACAGATCAGATCTTAATTGCGAATGAGTGTGTGGAGGAAATGAAAAGGTCTAGTAAGAGAGGTTTCATTTGTAAATTGGATCTTGAAAAGGCCTATGATTTGGTGGACTAGAAGTTTCTATTAGAGGTTATGCAAAACTGTGGATTTGGGGACAAGTGGTGTAGTTGGATTTTTGGGTGTATCAGTACTTGTCACTACTCTATTCTGCTAAATGGTATGGTGAGGGACTTTTTTCCAGCTTGTAGGGGTGTCAGACATGGGGATCCACTATCACCCTTCCTTTTTACCTTAGTAGCTTATGTGATTAGTAGGATCATTACTAAGGCTGACAGTGAAGATGCCATTAGGGGTTGGAGAATAGGGAGACACCAAGTCCCCATCACCCACCTTCAGTTTGCAGATGACCTAATGATTTTTTGTGAAGGAGGTTTTAGCGAAAAGGTAGCAAACCTAAAGGAGCTAATCAAAGGATTTGAAAGTATTTCTAATTTGAGTATAAATTTGGAAAAGAGCTGCATAGCGGGTATAAATTTGGAGGTAGGGGAGGTCGACGCTATTGCGGAGTGTCTTGAGTGTTCCACCTCTGCTTGGCCTATGTCATATCTAGGGCTTCCTTTAGGGGCAAATCCTAGGGAGAGTAGATTTTGGACCCCAGTGATAGAAAAGTTTGAGAAGAGATTAGCCTCATGGAAGAGGAATTATATCTCTTTAGGAGGGAGAATTACCCTAATAAGAGCTACCTTGGCTAACTTACCTACCTATTTTTTGTTTGCTTTTAAAATACCAGTTAGGGAAGCTAGGAAACTGGAGAAGTTGATGAGAAATTTCTTATGGAAGCCGGGACAAGAAAAAAATGATCACTTGGTTAATTGGGAAATTGTGTGCAGAAGTAAAGAAGAGGGGGATTTGGGACTTGGGAGGGTAACTAGAAAAAATCAAGCTCTGTTAGAGAAATGGTTGTGGCGATGGCCATTGGAAAGAGAGAAATTGTGGCATGAGGTGGTGGGAAGCATTCATGGGAGGTCAGAGAATGGATGGGATGCTGGTGTATCAAGGCAAGCTAACCTAGCAACACCTTGGAAGGCTATTCACAACACCCTTCCTCAATTCCTCAATTTTATCAGGTATGAAGTTTGTTCTGGCAACTCTGTCCTTTTTTGGGAGGATATTTGGGTAGGAGACACCTTTAAAGGATTTGTTCCCTTCGCTATTTTCTGTTTCTTTGTACAAAAAAGAGGTGGTCTCAAAATTTGTCTCACCTTTTGGAACACCCTTAGATCCTACTTGGGATTTTGGGTTTCCCAGAGGACTTAGGGATGATGAAATTGATTCTCATTTTGTTTTGCTGGGTTGTCTTAATCAGGTTTGTTTGGATCCCTCCAAGCCCGATAAGAGGGTTTGGACTCCTAGACCCAATGGAACCTTCACTTGTGCTTCTTTCTTCAAGTCCTTCTCTCAACCTTCTACTCACCAACCCTTTCTATTAAAAGAAATTTGGTGCAGGCCAATTCCCCCAAAAATTATGGCGTTTTGTTGGGAAGTATTCCATGGAAAAGTAAACACTCTAGATAACCTACAAAAGAGAAGACCTTTCCTTTGTATTTCTCCTAATTGGTGTATCCTCTGTAGAGCTCACGGTGAGGATTGTTACCACCTATTAATATCTTGTCCCTTTTCTACAGACCTTTGGGCTTGGATACTTTCATTGTTTGGGGGTAGTTGGAGTCTACCAGCAAAAGTTCACATGCTCTTCAACCATTCTACCTTTTATTGGCCTACAACAATAGGGAGAATTATGTGGAGATGTGATCGTGCTGCCTTGATTTGGACTCTTTGAGAAGAAAGGAATATTAGAATTTTTCAAGAAAAGGAAAGGAGCAGTCAGGATTTGAAAGACTGTGTGTTAAATAGGGCAATACCTTGGCTGAAGACCTTGGAAATCTTTCATCAATTCTCCTTTAATGACCTTTGGAGAAATTGGTCAGCAGTAGTGAGGTGTTCATCTCTAAAGGACAAATCAATTACAAGCTGGTCTCCTCCATCCGAAGGCTCACTAAAGTTGAACTTTGATAGAAGTAGCATGGGTAATCCAGGATTATAATGGGGGGTGCTTTGAGAAATGAGAAGGGAGAGATTTTGTTGCTCTACTAAGGTCCCTTGGGAATTGATGTTCTACTCTCAATTATGTTTGTTGTGGTTGGTGATCTCTTATCACCCCACATAGTTGGGACAATGCTTCATTGCATTAAGTTGAGTTGAGGTTATTCAATAATTTTGTTGCTTTCTGAAGATCTGGTGTACTATAGTTGTCATTTAATCATTTTATAATTTAATTTGTAGTTTGATAATTTACAATTAGCATGGAATTACTTCACATTATGCATAAATTACAGATATAGGTTATATAGTATAGATATAATTATTTGTTTATTGTTGCCTAAACATCAATTCCCTTGCCAGGATGATGCCCAAATATGGATATTGACAAAGAAATAGGAAATAGGGATATGTCTCTCCATTTACTAAAACCAAGAAATGGCAATTCCAACATTTGAGTACCTTATTTACTATCATCCTAGCATCCCAAAAAGATGAAATCAAGACTAACATGCTATTTTTTTCTAAGAAATGATAATTCCAACATTTAAGCTTTATTTATATCAACCAACAATATATCTATTCAATAATACAATAAACATTCTTGCAAAGGGGGGAAAAGACGGCATTCCACATACTTCAGGGTAATAATTGCTGTCAATCTTTTGAATCTCCATAAAAATATCCCTAGCTGGCTTTGTGAAGCTGTTCATACCCTACAGTAGGAAGATGACTTTGTTTAATAATTTGCAAGTTAATTATGCAATAATCTAAAAGTAATGAAGGTTATATTGTATTTCGTAGCTCTTGTTCATATACAGTTGTAAGTATAAAGACTAGCTTTTGAAAAAACTGAAATTTCTCAAATAAATGTTAATGCAGCAAGAAATAGTTGAGATTTGTTTTTTAAGAAATGGCTGAGATGTGTATCATGCTGTTGCAGTAAAGACTAAAGAGTCAAATATAGGTTACAGCACTAAAAATTGGCTAAACTTGCATCACTGATTATTGAAAACTTAGCAAGAAACAAGATTTGAATGCACACCTTAACAATCAAGATGTAAATAGATGACACACTTATAATATCCACTTTTAGGACTATATAAAAGGGCCATAAACCCATGTCAGTCCCAGCTATCTGTGTCTTGGGAGGAGCGGACTGGATATGGACCCAATCCAGCTATCTACCATTAGACTTGAACCAAGATTCTCACACACATACCCTGAGATTTTACTGTTATCTCCAAATAAACAGAAATTACCAGAAAGCTCCTACATAAATGTGATAACCTAAATAGAAGCTTTTATATCCCAATAAATGTGTAGGAAAATTCTTAGATATGTATCATACCAATGCAGTGAAAAATTGAAAGTAATATTTCTATTAAGTATCTCGGTCCAGTTATCACTTGGGATGTCACACAAACCGAATGGGAGAGTCTATAGGGCAACTATATGACTAGCTGTGCTACATGAAAGAGTATCTTGGGCAATAAAAATGATGAAATCTGTACTATATGCCACAGAAGGGCATTTTTGTCTTTTCCTCCTTTTTTATTTTGTCTTGTTCACCCTAACATATAAATAGCAATGCTGGGCGCCGCCAGTAGGGATTCTTTTTGGCTCTCATGTCATTCTTCTTCTTCTCCTCTTCCTCTTCTTCTTCTTCTTCTTCTTGCTGAACACATGGCATCAGAGCAGGTCAGTGCTCTGTAAAATCTCCTCAACTGCATCGGCTGAGTGTTCTATGATTTCTGGACTGAGAACAAGGGAAGCACACTGATGTTCTGGACCTGAGAACTGTTCGACTGCATCTCCTTCGTCTGTTCCGGGCTTAAACTCAACTGAAGCGATTCCAGGAGTTGTTGATGATTGGCTGGACCTTCCTAAGAGGTCGGCTGTTCTTTTCTTCTCTGTTGTTCCCTACTGTGTTACTGGAAAACCCAGAATTCTCTCGGACTGATCAGGGACACTTTGTAAACTTTTTTTTTTTGGTTCTTGGTGCTGATACCAAGAACAGGTTAAGGTTCTTTTGCCTTGACCGAATGATATAAGGTGGGTTTAATCCCTTTGTGGGTCAGATGATCCAGAAAACCCTTTTTTCCTTGTGAAGAAATCTGTAGGTCATGAGTGACCTGGTTCGGCTGTCTGGTACAGCAGCTGTTTACTGATGTTTGTGGCTAATATTAGCCTTGGAGGATATGTTACACCTGTGAGAGTGTTCAGGTGACCAGTATCGCAGCAGAAGTTGGTTCTTTGATTGTTATTTACTCAGAGTGAGGGCTGTGTCTTCTCTTGTGGTGTGTATAGACTGAAACCATGAATGCTGAAGAATCTGCAACTTCGGGAACCACCATGAATCACAGTGGAATGAGTAGTGGTCATGACTCCATGAATTTCCTAATGACTATCACCCCGTTGGATGGTAGGAATTACCTGGCTTGGTCTAAGGAGATGCGGCTGTATATCACAGCCAGGGGTAAGGCAGGATATATTAATGAAAAAATAAAGGAACCTAGGGCTGGTACTGCAGAATACGATAAGTGGGACCAAGAAAATTGCGTGGTTATGTCCTGGATTTTGACATCCATGCTACCATCTGTCAAACAGACTTTTATGTGGGCCGAGACAGCAAAAGAAATATGGGACCAAGCACAAGCAACTTACTCAGAGCGGAAGCATTATGCTAGAATTTACCAGCTACAAGCGGAATCTTCGACATGTAAGCAGGGAGAAAGGAACCTATCGACATATTATTCTGCCCTCACTTCAGTTTGGAAAGAACTTGACTATTACCAGAACATTGAGTGGGAAAGCGAAAAGGATGCTAAAGCATATAAAAAGTTAGTTTCACAACAAAGGGTGTTTGCTTTCTTTCTAGGTTTGAATCCCGTGTATGAACCTATTTGTGTTCAGATTTTGGGCAGCAAGGATCTTCCGTCTATCCAAGAGGTTTATGCACTTGCTCAATCTGAAGATAGTAGGAAGTCTACCATGAATCCTCCTGAGGGGGAGACCATTGCCCTTGCTGTAAGGGGTAACACTGGGGCACCGAGAAAAGGGGAAAATCATAAAAAGACAGATGATAAAGACAAAATGTGGTGTACTCATGGTCAAAAACCTAGGCACACTCGTGAAACCTGTTGGGAATTGAATGGGAAACCAAAATGGGCACAGGAATTGGGTAAGAAATCAACACAAGAGCCAATCAAGAAGCCATACCAGAAGAAGTTTACTTCGGCTCACTTATCATCTCATGAACATCAGAATACTTATCAAGGCTGCCCCCCTTGTTCTAACCCAAAGGAAGATATTATCAATTCCTTCCGTGACCACCTAGAGCAATATGGTAGGGCTCTCCGCAATGTTGATTCTGGACCCACACCTTCTACTTCTTTTGCCTCCTCCTCAGGTAATTCTACCTCAGCTTTCCATGTGTCTACTGATTCCGGTGCATCCAACCACATGACTAGTAAGTCAACATTGTTTCAAACATATTCTCTTCTCTCTGGCAGAGATAAAGTGAGGCTAGCAGATGGATCCTTCTCCTCCATTGCTGGTCATGGATCTATATCTTTGCCTTTTGGCCTCTCCTTATCTAATGTCCTACATGTTCCAAAATTACCTATTAATTTGTTATCCATTAGTAGTATTACTCATGCTTTGAATTGCTTAATAACCATTCTTCCACATTCTTGTGCTTTTCAGGATTTGGCTACCAGGAAGACGATTGGTAGAGGGAACATGGTGGATGGTCTCTACATGCTGGAGAACAAAGTTGGTCTTACAGTTTCAGAGTCTTTGAGCTCATCGAATAAGAGTCAGATTATTTTGTGGCACCACCGTTTGGGCCATGTTTCTTTTGAGTCTTTGAAGTTTTTGTTTCCAGAGTTGTTTAAGTTTTTGTCTATTAGTGATTTTCAGTGTCAAGTGTGCCAACTGAGTAAACATTGTAGAACCTCATTCCCTTTACGTAATAAAAGATCAGAATTTCCTTTTCAAATTGTGTATTCAGATGTGTGGGGACCTGTTAATATTCCAACTGAGAATGGTTATAAGTATTTTATTTCCTTTGTTGATGACTTCTCTTGCTATACTTGGATTTATCCTATGCATTCACAGGAGGAAGTTCCTAAAATTGTGAAAGACCTTCAGCATATGGTTTACACCCAATTTTAATCTGAAATCCGAATCTTCCAATTAGATAATGCCAAGAAATATTTCCATGGAGACCTTACAGATTTCTTTGCCTCCTGTGGCTCTCAACATAGGAGCTCTTGTACAAGAACCCCACAACAAAATGGGGTTGCAGAAAGGAAAGATCGACATCTCCTTGAAGTTTCTCAAGGATTAATGTTACAGATGAATGTTCCTAAAAGATTTTGGGTGGATGTTTTTCTAACTGCTGCCTATGTCATCAATAGAACACCGTCTCGGGTATTGGAATATAGGTCCCCTCATCAACTCCTTTGTTTCCTATCCCTATGCGGGTCTTTGGATGTAAGTGTTTTGTTTATGATCTCTCTCCTACTCATGGTAAGCTTGATCCCAAAGCTATTGTGTGTATTTTTCTTGGTTATCCCCTTGCTCATAAAGGCTATCGTTGTTTTGACCCTGTGTCTCTATGGATGCCTCTTTCTTTGAAGATGTTCCCTACTTCCCTGTTTCTCCTCAGGGGGAGAGTAGAGTTGAGGAGAAACAAAGTTAGACTCAAGTTTTGTTGCCCTCTATTCCTAATCCTCCTCCATTTCGTGTCTTTCGGAGATTGCACTACAAAAATCAAGGCCAACAGAGTTCAATTGCCACCAGAGCCACCGGAAACCATGCCACCAACACCATCAGAATCCCAGGGGCTGGATCCTTCACCCCACCCAGATACTATTGTTCTAGATGATGTTCTTGAACCTATTGATATTGACACTTCAAGTTGTGATCTGAACCTCCCTATTGCAAAAGGGAAGGGTGTCTAATCATGCACCACACACCACCCTATGAGAATGTCTCATCTTCCTTTCGTGCTTTTCTATCTTCCATTGATAGTATTCCCCTTCCCAAGAGTGTTGCGGAGGGCTTACTTGTTCTTGAGTGGACAGATGCAATGAAAGAAGAGATCAATGCTCTCCACAAGAATGGCGTGTGGGAACTGGTAGATCTTCCTAAGGGAAAGGAACCTGTAGGGTGCAAATGGATCTTCTCTATAAAACATAAGGCAGATGGGTCTGTGGAAAGGTACAAGGCTCAGCTAATTGCAAAAGGTTTCATACAAGTGCATGGGGTTGATTATGCTGAGACTTTTGCTCTGGTTGCAAAAATGAACTCTATCCGGGTTCTCCTATCTTTAGCTGCAAATCTTGAATGGGAGCTTCACCAACTTGACATAAAGAATGCCTTCCTGAATGGTGATTTGGAAGAGGAAGTGTATATGACTCAACACCCTGGTTTCTGTGCTAAGGGAAGTGAACATAAAGTCTGCAAATTGAAGAAATCCTTGTATGGTCTAAAGTAATCTCCAAGAGCTTGGTTTAGCAGGTTTCATCAAGAAGTTCAACAGATGGGTTTTAAGCAGTGCCAATCTGATCACACACTTTTCGTAAAGAGGGAACAAGGAAAACAACAGCCTTGATTGTCTGTGTAGATGATATTGTCATCACTGGAGACTTGGTCTCAGAGATTCAGAGGTTAAAAAAATTTCTTGCTACACAATTTGAGGTAAAGGACTTGAGGCACTTGTGTTACTTCCTTGGTATTGAGGTTGCTCGCTCTCAACAAGGCATCTTCATTTCCCAAAGGAAGTACACCCTAGATCTCCTAAAGGATACATGGAAGTTAGGAGCTAAACCAGCTGACACTCCTATAGATGTAAATCACAAACTTGGGGATTGCAGTGGTGAATTCTTGAAAGATCCAAGGCAGTACCCAAGACTTGTAGGCAAGCTTCTCTACCTATCCATGACCAGACCTGACATAGCGTATGTTGTGGGTGTCCTCAGTCAGTTCATGCATGCACCCAAGGAGGCACACCTAGAGGCAGCATACAGAGTTCTTAGGTACTTGAAGAAATTTCCAGGGGTAGGTTTACTCTTTAAGAAACATGGGCACATGAAAGTAGAGGTGTATACAGGTGCAGATTGGGCCGGCTCAGTGGATGACAAAAAATCCACCAGCGGATATTGTATCTTTGTTGGTGGAAACCTTGTGACTTGGAAAAGCAAAAAACATAGTGTGGTGGCCAGGTCAAGTGCAGAGGCAGAATACAGGGCTATGTCACATGGAGTTGTAGAGTTATTGTGGATCAAGAACCTATTGAGTGAATTAGGATTTCCTTTTGATGATCCTATGTCACTCTATTATGATAACAAAGCTGCCGTCAACATTGCAGCCAACCCAGTTCTTCATGATAGAACCAAGCATATTGAAGTGGACAAATATTTCATCAGAGAGAAAATTGAGAAGGGGCAAGTGTGCACTCCCTACATTAGGTTTGATGAACAACTTGCAGATGTTCTACTAAAGGATTATGCTCACTACGAAATTATGATATTTGTAACAAGTTGGGGATGATTGACATCTACACCCCAACTTGAGGGGGAGTGATGAAATCTGTACTATATGCCGCAGAAGGGCATTTTTGTCTTTTCCTACTTTTTTTTGTCTTGTTCGCCATAACATATAAATTGCAATGTTGGGCGCCGCCAACAGGGGTTCTTTTTGGCTTTCACGTCATTCTTCTCCTCCTCTTCCTCTTCTTCCTCTTTTTCTTGCTGAAAACAAAAAACAAGCACAAGATACTTAATAATAATGAAACCTCTAGAGCTTGCTTCAACGGAGAAGTCTCCAACTTGACAATATTTTCTTGACCTCATAATTTAGAGGAGGAAAATGCAATGAAATATGCATAATCAAGAAAAAAGGCCTAATTTTCCCTATTTATGTACACTTTGATAATTAACTTCAGTTACATCTCTAATATATATCTATATTATATAGAGGAAAGAGGGAGGTCAGGAGTCCTCACTAATAGTTGATGCTTGTAAGTTGTAACCCCCTCTCTCCCCCTCCAAAAGTTGATGTTCGTAACCCCCCTCCCTATTAAATCTCCTTTCTTCTCTATCTTAAAATCCTTCTTAAACTTTCTATAATGAGCTGAATCTGGTTAAGGGCCAACCCAAGCCCAACCCTAAGACATAGACCTTGGGCCTAGACCTAAACCAAGGTCAAAGACCAAGTTTCCAAACCAAACCCCACCTTAGCTAAACTAGTAAACTCAACACAACTTGGAATGGGCTTCGATGGATTTGGTTGAGCTTGAACAGGTTTGTGACTTTGTTTGTTCATCTATCTTTTATTTTTGCTTTTAAATGCAAAGCTATCAATGTAGAATGATGTTTTGTTTTTTCTACTTCTTTGGTTTTTTGTTTATTTCAATATAAATATTATTTATATCATCATTTTTCACTTATTATATCTCATAGTTACTTAATACGTATAAACAATTGTAATGATATTCATGACATTTCCTAAAGTCTGTATGCACATAACATCTTTTTCAAGAGTCCCTTACCAAGTTTCTATTCAACCCTGTTGTAATATGTTGTGTGTATTACCACAGGGGTATTTTAGTAATTTTCTATTCTTTTTATTGTAAGTTGTTGCCCTAAGTATAAACACTAACTTAGGTGCCGCCATCTATAAACTTTTCAAAGGAACTCTTCTTTTCTTCTTTTTCCTTCGCTTCTCTTCTCTTCTCTTCTCTTCTCT
This sequence comes from Nelumbo nucifera, assembly GCF_055504915.1. Classification (NCBI taxonomy): domain Eukaryota; kingdom Viridiplantae; phylum Streptophyta; class Magnoliopsida; order Proteales; family Nelumbonaceae; genus Nelumbo; species Nelumbo nucifera. The sequence continues at coordinate 197,899,973 of NC_142649.1, forward strand.
TTTCCTACTTTATTTTCTTTTCTTCTTTGCTGGACTACATGGTCTCAGAGCACTGATCTGGGATTAAGCTTTCTCAGATCGAGTCTTTCATCTAGAACTTACCTTTTTGATTAGGAGAAGAGGCAAAACTCCATTGAACGGAACTAGACACTATTAGACAGTTTTGTATGCCCTTAGCTTCAATCAGAATGATGTACATTATGAGTTTATTGTAAATGAATAAAAGTGCATATTTGATTCATGTTCCTTTGGTATGTTTCTGTGTAATACCCTTAAACTGGACATTTAATGAGACTCGTGTTAGTTTAGAATGTTCACAGCCAGTGGGTCGGTCTGGGGAGACCTATCCTGATAAGGCTGACACTGATGTGCCACCAAGTCGGTTGGGGTGGCCTGTCTCAGCTGCCAGGGTGAGACCCTAGGCACATGCAGTGTAGGATCAATTGAATCTTTGAACCGGACCAGATTTCTAGTATTGCCCTAGACCTTGGAGATTAATGGGCAAAACTGGAAAGTTACACCCGATCCCTAGACTCGATTATGATACTGCACTAGGTGACGGATTGGGCTGTCTTTGATGTACCAATCAGTGAGATCCTTAGCGGGGGTCAAAACCTGGGTATGTTGGGACAGTCTGAGAATTCATCTGAGTGGGTGATCATAGTGACAGGATCAGCCCCTTTGTCGGACAAAGGTAATGATCGGGGATGCACTCTCTCTGATGGAGACCAAAACTGCCGGCAGCCGATTTCAATCGTTGAGATTTGTTTTGCAAAATATATTTTATATGAGATATAAAAGTATATATATTATGGTTTCTAAAATGTTTGCGAAAGGTTTTAATTCCCGGGATCCATATAAGTAGAGAGTGCAACACTGTTCCTTGCAGCCGAGGGTGAGGTCCTCTCTTGTCGGGAAGTGTTTGATCATTATGGGCTGAGAGGTGGAGTGTAAGACCATTGGGGATAATACCTGATGGGCTAATCTTGCATCTGCCCACAGTCCCTGGGTGTTACAAGGTGGCTTGGCCCAGAAACCAGTTAGGGTAAATGTTGAGCCCATAGAGCCCATTTGATGGGTTTCAGGGGGTGCACTGTCCATAACAGTGTATTCGGCCAGGCCTTGTAACAAAGGCTGGGCCGAACCCATGTGGCTGATGTGTAGATCAATGCTTGGGTCCCACGCTATACAAGGAAGCCCAACTGGGCAGCAGATAGGAAGACTAAGTGAGCACATAACCTTAATAGGCCTTAAGCCCATTTCGAACTGGGCTAATTTAATGAGTTAAATATGGGGCGAATTCTGAGATGGATTAGCAGATAGGATAGGGTCTTAACCCTATCCACTCAGAGAGTCCAGATCTGAATGTGATTCAGATCTGGAAACCTCCTAATGAGATTAGGAGAAGGTTGATCTAATCTGCAGAAAAGATAAGGGTTTATCCTTATCACCTAAAGGGATGTCTGATCCAAATATGATTTGGATCGGCAACTCCTAGTTGGATTAGAAGTTGATGTTATGGAAACAGTGGTATGGGAGAGTAAAAAGGATGCTGAAATGTATAGAAAGCTAGTGGAGAGAAATAGGGTGTTTGAGTTTCTCACTGGACTCAACCCTGAGTTTGATATTATCAGACAGAACATTTTGGCCAGGGATGAGGTTACTCTTTCACAGGCATATGCTATGATAAATAGTGAGGAGAGTAGGCGGCAGGTGCAGTTGCAGAGTCCATCTATAGAACATTTTGCACATGCGGGAATGAAACCGAAGGGCCCTACTAAGAAAAGAGAGCAGTTGTGTGAATATTGCAAGAAACCACGGCATACAAAGGACACCTGCTGGAAGCTTCATCCTGAACTTCTTCCTGATAGATTCAAGAACAATAATAACCCTAAGAAGGGCAGTCAGGTGGGAAAATCCAAGACTGCTAATGCTGCTACGGTGCTTGAAGGGGGAAGTAAGGAAAGCGAAGAAAAATCAACTATTAAGCAGTTGGCTGCAATGAAGCTGGATTTTGAGAAGTATGGGAGGCTCCTAAATCACCTGGAAGCTACGGTTTCTTCAACTCACCCTTCCAACAGTACATCATCTTCATCGGCTTTTGCTCACTCAGGTACTCGTGCTTCTGTGAATCATGCTTCAGCTTCAGGTAATCGTAAAATCCCTTGGATTATTGATTTCGATGCATCAGACCATATGACCAGCCTATCTAACCTGTTTTGCTCATATCACCTCCTCTTTGGGAAAGAGAAAATATCCCTTGTCGATGGGTCCCTTGCCCCCATCTTTGGTAAAGGTGATATAAAGACCTCTAACACCCTGTTCTTATCTTCTGTTCTTCATGTCCCTAAGCTTAACAAAGTCAATGAATTGCAGCATAACTTTCTTTCCCACTCATTGTGTTTTTCAGGACCTGCAGTCTCAGAGGATGATTGAGAGTGGCCATGAGGCAAACGGAATATACTTGCTAGACACACCAGATCAAGCTTTGGGACCACCTCATGGAGTTGCCTTAGAGTCAGTCGTGTCAGAGTCTGTTAACAAAATTTTATTATGTCATTTTCGGTTTGGTCACTTGTCCTTTTCTACTTTGATGTCCCTGCTCCCCCTCCTGCTTCTGCTCCTGCTCTCCAGAGGTGGTACCAAAGGCAGAGATTCAGACATGTGCAGGTTGTTTTCACTCCTTCAGAAGAGCATCTTGCCACTCCCATCATTCCTGAGGAAACAGGTCAGCCCTCTACTGACCCATCTCTGACTGTTCCAGACCTTGACCTTCCTATTGCTCTTCGCAAGGGCAAGCGGAAGTGTACAGCCCATTGTATATCCAAACACTTATCTTATAGCCTTCTCTCCCCTTCCTACTACTCTTTTCTTGCCTTTGTTTCTTCCCATGTGATACCCAGGTCTGTACTGGAAGCTTTATCTCAAGCTGAATGGAGGGATGCTATGATGACCGAACTTGATGCACTGCATAAGAATCATACCTAGGACATTGTGGACTTGTCGGAAGGAAAGGAACTAGTGGGTTGCAAATGGGTGTTTACTATTAAATATCACTCCAATGGCTCTATTGAGAGGTTTAAGGCTCGGTTGGTTGCTAAGGGTTACACCCAAATGTATGGCATTGACTATTTGGAGACATTTGCTCCTATAGCTAAGATGACTTCAGTCAGGGTTTTACTTTCTCTAGCCGCTACTTTTGACTGGCCCCTACACCAGTTTGATGTTAAGAATGCCTTCTTGAATGGAGAACTGCATGAAGAGGTCTATATGTCTACCTCCAGGAATGTATGGGAAAGAAATGAAAGGCAAGGTGTGTAAACTACACAAATCCCTTTATGGTCTCAAACAATCTCCTCGGGCTTGGTTTGAGAGATTGCGGGCTGCTCTTGTCTCCTTTGGCTACATTCAAATACAATCTGATCATACACTGTTCTTGAAGAGAAATGACTCTCTGGTGACCTTCTTGATTGTTTATGTTGATGATATTGTAGTCACGGGTAATGACATTGAAGAGGCCAGTAAACTAAAAGCATTTCTCAACTCTGAATTTGACATCAAAGATTTGGGAGATCTTCGGTATTTCTTAGGCATTGAAATTGCTCGATCTAAGGATGGTATATTCATATCTCAGTGCAAATATGTCCTTGATCTTCTTGCTGAAACTGGTAAACTTGGAGCTAAACCCATCTCCACTCCCATTGATCCTAATCATAAGCTTTCTGCCACAGATGGTGCACATTTGTTTGATAAAGGAGTGTTTCAGAGACTGTCTGATAAAGGAGTATTTCCTATGCAATAAGTGTTCTTAGTCAGTTTATGCATTCTCCCAGAGATACTCATCTAGCTGCTGCAGAAAGGGTTCTATGCTACTTGAAAGGTACTCCAGGGAAAGGTATTCTATTTGCTAAGCATGGTCACATGAAGCTGGAAGCCTTTACTGATGCAGATTGGGCAGGATGTATTGATGACAGAAGGTCCACCTCTGGTTATTGTGCTCTGGTTGCTGGGAATATTGTGTCTTGGAGGAGTAAGAAACAATCAGTAGTTGCTAGATCTTCAACTGAAGCAGAATACAGGGCAATGGCTCATGGTGTGTCAGAATTACTATGGCTACGATCCCTTCTAGAGGAGTTGGGGGTGGACTACGAAAAACCAATGATGCTCTATTGTGACAACCAAACTGCTACCAACATTGCACATAATCCTGTTCAGCATGACAGAACTAAGCACATTGAGATTGATAGGCATTTCATAAGGGAAAGAGTCTCTTCAGGAGAAGTTTGTTTACCATTTATCACATCAGAAGAGCAATTGGCTGATATCTTGACCAAGGGAGTTCCCAGGGGGAAATTGACACACTATATAAGCAAGTTGGGCATGATTGACATCTATGCTCAGCTTGAGGAGGAGTGTAAAGAGGCTGGGCCGAATGGGCCCTAACAGCCTCTCATGTGATATCATTTATTTTATCTTTTATTTTATGTTGATGGGCCTCACTTAATGGGCCTGTTATTTGTTCTTATTTTACTTTCTTTATGTAACTGCCAAGTTGGCCGCCCACTTAAGGGTATACTTATCATCATCAATTTTTTAGAGATTAATAAAAAAATAGGGTTAGAGGAGAAGGGTGATTAATTCGACTTCTTCTTCTCTTACCTCTTCTCTTCACCATCTTCCTCTCTTATACAGTTATTCAGATCTGTTCTATTATGCTAATCACTAAATTTAATCCTGATATTAGAGGACTGATTTACATCTCCCATGAATTTTGATAAATAACACCTGATTGGCTACCACATTTACGATTCCAGTTGAATGGTCAGAAGTTTTTCAGGTATCATATCTTTCCGATATCATAGCTGAACCCCATAAAATAACATATATGCGTATGTATATTGTTATGTATAAAATACATATATTTGAATATTGCAGACTGGGCTAGGTTTGAAGTAGTAGGCCCAGGCCCAACCCTAAAATTTGTGGGCCAGGTGCGGGCCTGGCCTGAGCCGAGCGTGAACACAAAACCTAGGCCCAAGCCTGGAAGTTTTGGGCTGAAAACAAAACCTAGGCCCAAGCCCGGAAGTTTTGGGCTGGGAAGAAATGATCACCCCTACCTTCAAGAGATTCTTAACTGAATTCCAGTGAAAGTACAGCTATTTCCAACTTTCAAGAAGTCTCACCAAACACAACTTTTTAGGAGTCTGCATAGCCAATGTTAAGTGCCTATAAGCTTCACCCAAGGTTTAAAATGTTGATGTCGATGGAAATGTCGCTTACCAAAATATAGGACATATGTCGGAAATGTCGAGGAGAAATATTGTAAAAATTAGAGACATTGTGGAAATATTATGAAATATGTGGAAATATGCAAAGATATTTTGTAAAATGATAAAAGAAGCATTAATACATATTTCTAGACTATTATCTTATTACCAACCATTATATAAAGCTAAGAAACTAAGATCAATAACAAATTAGTAAATGACGATTTACTAATTTATTATGCATTTTGATGTTTTTACAAGGTTATCTGATATTTTCTTTTCTTATTTTTAGTTCTGATATTATAAATTCTAATATATTTATTTCACACTAGTAAATAGAAATACATTTATTCTGAATATTTAAATATTAAAGTTATAATACATTATGTTTTATTATAAATTTAATAAACTGATTCTCCTTTTTGTAGTATTAAGATTATGATAAATTCTGATTTCTTATAAAACTTAATGAATTTATTATGATTTTTAATACTAAATTTATAATAAACTATGATTTAGTATAAAATTTATTAAATTTAATCTGATTTTTTATATTAAATGTAGAATATGGTTTATTATAAAATTTAATAAACATTTTCTGATTTTAATAAATATTTTAAAAAATACAAACTAGTTAATATTTTATTACTTGAAAAATATTTTATGTTTTATATTATAAAGTAATTAATTTATTCTTTTGTTTTTATATTTTTTTAATTCTTTTTATAAATATTTTATTTGAAATATTAAATAGAATTATTAATGGAATAATCTATATTAATATACTGTATTATATTAATATAATATACTAATATATTATATTTTTAATGTACATTAGTCGACATTAGTCGACATCTTGTCGACATAATAGGAAAAACTGTATTTTTTTTTTTTTTGGTTATTTGGACTGATTTGGTCAACATTTCTGAAATATAGGAAATGTCAACCAACATAATGTAATTTTTATATTACCATCCATTTTCATGTCAGTGAGCCTCGACATTGACATATGTCGGGCGACATTAGCAACATTTGGCGACATTTGAAACCATGGCTTCACCTTTAAGCCTCTCAAAAGGGTACAAAAAACAATAAAAAGTTCAGCTTATGATAGTAAATTTTTGTGTGATGGGCAAATGAAAATATGTAAATATACTCACCACGCCCTTCACATCTAGGATACTTGTTATGGATGATATATGCTTCTTTGCTGCAATTGAACATGTGGGATATCTCAAATTTAATGTTTTCTCCTGCTCAGCAATGTGGTGCTTCAGGATTCGGTCAATTGTAGTCACTTTTAGCAGCACGTTGAGATCTATCATCCCTAGCCTTTCAATGTATAATGGTCTACCATATCTATCGACCCCATGAAATCCATGAGGATAGCATTTCTTAACTTCTTCATACTCCTCAAACTTAAATTCCTGCAGACAAAAAAGCTTTTTGAATAGTTACAAACAATCAAATGAAATAAAATAGCTTAATAGCTTAATAAAATCCATACCTAGAGCTAACATCATAACCCACTTGAGACAGTGTTAAATAGGCTAAACCCGGTCTGTTAGTTTCTTTTTAAATAGCCAAAGTTGCTCCTAATTGTACTATTGTTATACCTATCAAAGAGTAAAAATAATCTTACTTAGAAACTTCACTGACAAACAATAGGGAGGGAATAAAGACCTCTTCTGGTTTGAAATACCTCTTGTTTCTTCTTGATCATAAACAATAGAATCATCCATTACAAGATGCAAAAAAAAATTACTTGGAAAATGATATAAAAACTTAAATGTCACAAAACTATTTCTATACATTCCAAAATGATGGAAAACAAAACAATATATTTTACATATTCACTTAGTTTGTCATCATTTAGGGAAATGATACATAAAGCATCTCTTTGAGCACTAACAGGAAAAAATTCTTCAGAGAATAACTGTATCACAAAGTTCTATACCAATAAATATAACTAGCAAAATGAAACCCAGTGTAAACTGAAATAATTCTGAGTGGATACCACGTGCAAATGAAGGAAAAATGTGCTGGTTCAACAGTAATATGAATCCAATGAGACAGATAATTTGGCAACCAAAATTAGGTGGAACTCGAATGATTGGGGAGTTGATGAACTTTCTTCTTTCTTGGCTTTGCTTCATAAGAAATAGATTGATCTAATTACTTATAATAAAAGATAATGGAGTGGTAATGCTTTAGAGGTATTCCTGGTTGGATCATTCCTCCATTCACCCCTGGTTTTCCATGCAAGGCCATATGGGACTGGTCTGTTCTCAGGTCTCGGTGCTTAAGAACTTCAGGGGAGTAATATCTTCCTTATTTGTTTGAACCTGATTCCTTATTAAGACCTAGCTAAACACCTTTCATACTTTGTAAAAGATTTTTTTCGTCCTTTGCTTTGTTCCATATATAGCACTTGATGTACATAGCCGAAGGTTTTGCATGTGACCTTGATTGACTAATATCCTTATATTTTGAATATAATTTTTCCTTATCTTCAAAAAAGAGGGAGAAAATACATAGGCTTCAAAATTTAAGTGGATTGGTAAATGTTTCAGTCTTGTTGGTGGGTCATGGACACAAAATTAAAATCTATATGGGAATCAAGAGAAGAACTGAAAAGTACAAGCAAAGAAAGAAAGAGAGATGTGTGTATGCTAGGATTTGAAAAGTACAATTTCCTCAAAGCTTCTGCATCAACCTTTAGGATTTGAAATATCACCTAGAGGGTGCAGCATTAAGATGTGTGTATGCTAGAAAGGTAAAAGAATAAGTCATGAGGACAGACACAGATAAGTGGCTGCATCTTCCTGGGTAAAAAAACTATATTTTCTTTAGAATTGACATAGTAGAGAAACCCCTTGTCCTTGTCCTGTGCATTAGAACAATAAATCCTGTTGTACTCTAGATAAGGCAACATGTTGAATGATCAAAAGCTTTTCAATAGTCAGATCAAATCTGATGTGAAGCCTCACAGCCCAAGACTGGTCTACTGTGAGATGGGTTTAACAAACAGTTTATGTATGGATTACCTTGTGATTTTCTGGATACCTATGTAATGACCCAAAAGCATGACATGTTTGCCACATCACCCTCCAGTCATGTAGCAGGTTTTAGACAAATTGTCATGGTTAAAAGGAAAAACATAATAAGGACTTTCATCTATAACTTTTACAACCCAAAAATTAAAACTTGAACAACAGGCATTACTTAATCTAAAGATGATGCCACTCCAAAGAGCATCTTGTCAAATGTGCAATCTGGATAGAATTCGATGGTGATGATGATGATAAAAGTTGGGGAGGGGGGTGAATTCCTCGATACAACAAAAGGAAATGTTTAGATACTGGTGGGCAATGCTTAGTGCTTATTGCAAGTGCTATCTTAGTGTGGCTTTTGGCCTTTCATGCATACCAAGACATGAGAAACCAAAAAAAATCATATTTGAAGAGAAATAAAAAAACGCCAAGTAAGCTACACAGATTCCAGAGACCTTTCAAGGATGTTTAAGCTAAACTACTTAAAAATGGCCTACCCAACAGTCCCTTAATTCCTGTACCCATTTTTCATCTATAACTTTTGCAAATCCAAAAATTAAAACTTGAACAACAGGCATTTCTTAATGAGGAATCTAGAAAACATAGTGTGTGTATCTAAAGATGATACCAATCCAAAGAGCATCTTGACCAATGTGCAGTCTGGAAAGAATTCGATGATGATGAAGATAAAAGTTGGAGTTCCTTTCCGGCTAAGGAAATTTGGAGCAAGCCTATTCCTCCTCGGGTTGGCTTTTTTTGTTGGGAAATTTTCCTGGAAAGAATAAACACAATTGATTTACTTCAGAGAAAGAGACCCAACTATTGTCTACTTCCTAATAGATGTTCTCTTTGTAAAGCTGATGGGGAATCCGGTTACCACCTCATGGTCTCTTCTAAGGTTACTAAAACTGTATGGGAGTGGGTTTTTTCCCGCTTTGGGTGTTCTTGGAATCCTCCCGAGAGTGTCCAAAGTTTGTTCTCATTCATTTTTCAGATGGCCTAAGAAGTGAGGGAAGATTATGTGGAGGAGTATTAGGGCAGCTGTGTGCTGGTCACTGTGGGAAGAAAGAAATTCACGTATTTTTTTAGACAAGGAAAGAACCCTGAAAGAACTGTTATACCTAATTCTATTAAGGGCTGCCCACTGGCTAAAATCTATGGAATTGTTTTCAAACTTTCCTGTGGCTGACTTGTTAAGAAATTGGAAAGAGGTAGCTACCACTGCTCATTGCAAGAGGACTCTTAGTCCCTCTTGGTCCCCTCCTCCCTCGGGATTTATAAAATTTAATTTTGATGGCAGTAGTGTAAGGAATCCAAGGCTCTCTGAAAGAGGAGGGGTTTTCAGGAATGAGGAAGGGATTGTTATTGCTTTGTTCCCATGCCCTATTGGAGAAGGTGACTCTCTTAGGGCTGAGATCCTTGCAGCGCTGGAAGGAATTTGAAGAGCAAAGGAATTAAATATCAACCGGTTGATCCTGGAAGGTGATTCGAAGGTGGTGGTTAGTTGGTTGAAGAAAGAGGACAGTGGATTGTGGAGCTACAACAATGAAAAGAAAAAGTTCTTATGACTCTGTAGGGACATTGAGATACAATACAGCTGGGTAAAGAGGAATGCCAATTCATTTGCGGATGGGTTGGCCAAGCAAGGGGTGAATAGGGAATCGATCTTTTGGGCTAATTTTTTATTTTCTTTCATTGTATTCTGTTATTGGGGAGCTAAGACATTTTATCTCCCCTCTTGTATCTATAGTTTCACAATTTTCTTATTATTAATGAAGCTGTTGTTATTGATCAAAAAAAAAAAATGATAAAAGTTGGGGAGGGGGTGAGTTCCTCAGTACAACAAAAGGAAATTTTTAGATACTAGCGAGCAATGCTTAGTACTTATTTGCAAGTGCTATCTTAGCATGGCTTTTGGGCTTTCATGCATACCAAGACATGAGAAACCAAAATATCATATTTGAAGAGAAATGTAAAAAGCCAAGTAAGCTACACACAGATTCCAGAGACCTTTCAAGGATGTTCAAGCTAAACTGCTTATAAATGGCCTACCCAACAGTCCCATAATTCCTGTACCCGTTTTCTCCTGTAGCCTTAATATATATCAAAAGCGTAAGTATTAAGCATATTATTTTGGCCGTCTTCACCAGTAACTAGTCAGCTTGGCGCTTGAGATCACTAAAACTACTATGATACTTTTTATAAAACTCAACGAAAGCATATTAGGGAGCTCCTGGCCTTTGCCTAGTTTTGCGGGGAAGTTCGGTTCTTTCGTGCCTCTGGCCTTTGCCTAATCTGGGTCTCGGATTAGGCTCTGTTGGTTTTTTGTAGCGTCTTGTTGTGACGAGGCTGGCTTCAGTTATTTGTTTTGTTTGGGTTAGGGAGCCCATTTATCTGGTTTGTTGTATCTGGGTACTCTCTCTTGTTGAGGCGCTTTAAGTGCCTCCACTGTATACACCTTGTATATTTTTTTGTTTCTTGTTTCTATTAATAAATTCTACCTTACCTTCCTCCAAAAAAAAACAAAGCCTATTAGGAATTTTTTTTTAGAAAGATCAATGTGGTCATGTCACATGTGTAAAGTATAATCATGTTAAACATATAGCCAAATCATATATAACACTATAACATGGCCAAATTAACTAGTCTGCTTTTGTCTTATCACATTGGCCACTGGTCTTAACACATTCACCTTTTGTAAAATTTCATGGCCATCATATGCAAAATATCCTGTACTTGAAAATTATCATTCTCATTCCAAAGGCTTAAGGACCAAACTAGGATTTCCTATCTGGCCATGAATCAATGATATTTTATGATTTTGAGAACATACAGAAGAGAGTTTAGACTAACCTTAGCAATTGCATCAACCCCAAAATCATCACGCCACTTGAGCATTTTTAGATATAAATCTTTTGCCTTTAGCTTATCAAAATTCTTCACCCGCAGAAATCTGCACAATCCTTTAAACATAATATTAGAATGTTACAGATACACCACTAGAAATTCTTGGAACAGAAAAATATATTTTTTTTGGCATCTTCAAATTAAAAAAGCTACTGGTGGTTACATATAAACATCTGAAGAAAGAAGAACATTGTCCTAAAAGATTGGTAAGAGCATTTCTCTACTTCAAAAGTTACAAGTTACCTTAGAAGCGTATGATAGTCATCATGTTTCCTTGGAAATTGATTATCTGATGAAAGCAATTCCCGGAAGCACTCGACATGTTCTTCATCTGCGGGACAACGGGGCCCTTCCAGAACCATTTGCATGCTCTTGGTGCTTCCAGTTCTCTTCAAAAACTCCCCAAACTTTAACGGATAAGACATCATAGACTTAAAGCTCGACCTTAACAAGGGCAATTTCCTTCTTTCTTCAGATAAATGCGAATGTTCCTCAAGGAGTGGGTTGAGAGATGAACTCCTTCCATTCGTAAACTGAGGATCACAATGATCTGCAGGTTGTTCCTCTCTTCCAGTACCCCCCAATATAACTATCTCGTTTAAGCTTTCCCTCTAAGTAGGCATATATACCCGTTGGAAAGGAAATTGAGATGGGTTGAGCAAAATAGTTCACTCCAACTCTAGAAAACAGAAATTTGAACGGCCAATAACAAACATAAGCTGTCCAAACAGAAATTAATAAAAATAACAAGCAATCATGCTTCGAATATGGAGAAAAATCGTCCGAGGAAAATAAATTGAAAATGCCACAGAAGACGTGGTTAGTGAAACTGTTACGACCTCTAAAGGTTAGAGGGTTACCTGCGGCCGAGCTGTCGTGGAAAGGGATATGGACTAGCCGCTAAAGTGAAAACTATACAGATGACAGAACGAACTGTTTTGTTTGATGCGTTTCAACAGTCTTAAGGCCAAAGACTTGGCGTCTTGATCAAGTAGATCACAGAAACCACTGATGCAAACGGGGGGGAAAAAGCAAAATTGCTCCGGCGGATAAGGTACCAATTAATGAAACCAAGAGGAGTGGGAGGGAGATGAGAATGATCGACATTCGACATTGCGCAAAACGTGTTGATAACAAAGTGGAGTATCGGATTCCCCCTGTTGTCTCCCATCAAATTATTCGAATTTCTGAATATTTTAGAACGAAGAAACGCAAAAAAAGTTGCCGGATCGCTGCACAGAGAAGCTGTAAAGGTGAGAGAGCATGAAGCGCCGAAGGGAATATCCTCTCAAAGAAAGACGCGCCAAAAATCTCCTGCTAATTAGTTAACCATGACGTTGGTAGTGATTGGCGAACGTACAACTGTATCTACTGATACCCAACGAACGGCTAAAGATAGTTACGTTGCTACGAGTACGAGTTGCAAACATCGTTCATAAGAGATGCTACAGCGATTCACCGCCCTAGTTGACTAGCTCTCTCTCCACCGGTTTGACCCGGTGCCTGAGAGCCGAGAGGCGACAGTCGATTTCATGCCCTACGGTGTGCATTATCAACCAGGTTCATTGTTTGACGAGAAAGGGGACAAGACTTGTGTGTGTATAACCCTATCCTTGTAATTTCATTGTTTTCTCCTTTGCCATACTTATTTTGTAGGAATTTGTTCAAAGCAAACTAATATATGCACTACTCTTTATCAAAATCAATATCATTTGGACCTTCAGCAAGTTATAGATTTATTTTTCCACGTTAGTATCCTGAACTTTGTGGTAGTGTGTTTGCACTATCCAAACTTTTTAAGTGTCAAGTTGGTCCTGCCATTAATGGACTGTCAATTATCTATTGAAAATGTCAACACTGTCCAAGAAGACATTGTTCATTGTCTTATACCTTGAGATTAAACAGTTGTGTTTGAGATTCTAGACTAATGATGAAGCTATTGTCTTCTATTTTTACATCGGAAAAATATTCTTATCGAAAAGACCGGATCTGCTCTTCACACAGGGTGCCTCACACACATACCCTACCATGCATTGGGAACATCTCCTGTACTTACAAGTTATTATTCATGGGAGATGTTCCCAATGCACAATGGATGTGCCTGTGAGGCGCCCCATGTGTGAGGAACAGATCCTGTCTCCTTATCTAGTTATTTCTTTACTTTCAATTATTATTTATGTTTTTTCTCTCTTTTTCTTCGAAGATAATCAATTCAGTTTCAAAATAAAAGACAATGAACAGTGTCTTGTTTTGGAGGATAGTTTTGACATTTTGAAGACAATCGGCTAATGGTAAGAACCAATTTGACACCTTTTGAAAGTTTAAATACTGCACAAGTTTGAAATCACTACCAAAAATTCAGGATACTAAAGTGAAATTTTACCTTATTTTTAAAACATTGAAATCCTAAAATGGAGGTCGCCAAGGTTGTCTTTCAAGAAACAGGGCTTACAGAAAAGGTAGAAACCTTTTCGATTTCCCTTCCCCCACCAGATGGTTCCGGAATCCTATTCTGAGGCCCTTCTGCCAATGGTGACTCGATAACCTACCTATTAATCTCTTGAACGCATTTTGAAGAAATTTTAACTACTTTGCGTTGTAATTACCTGAAACTCCCAAACAAACCCTAACCATCAAATTTCCTACTTCAATTCAGATGATGAATTGTAAAAGCAGAGTTGGACTTTATTTTTTGCTGCAAGGCAAAGTTAGACTCTTGATCGTAGAACTCTTCTTAGGCAGGGAAAAGACATGGAAATCATTCTCCTGAAATACCATACATCTATATAGTTGTGACATCCTTGAGTCAATACACTGGAGGAGAAATCTCCAATACCTTCTACCATGGATTTTCTCCATGGAACTGTGATATTGAATTCCTTCCAAAAGATTATGCTGGTTAAAAAAAAAGAAAAAGTTTTATATAACTAAACTGATTGCAAAAATAAAAATCTGGCAATAATTTGGACAAATAAATGGATAGAGGATCCCAAAAACTAAATTTTATGGTCACTGTAATCTTCTTTCTTGACAACCAGTAACCATGCAACTACCTGTAGTTCCACAGGCATTAAGCTTCAAGTTATCAGGTCAAGTTGCTTTTTTTTCTAGCAGATGCAGAAGAAGTGAAAAATCAAATATACAAGGAAAATAATGCTAAAATGAGAACACACTATCTATCATGATCCAGTTTCCTCCTGGATGAAATTTTCAGCATATTAACTCATGTTCCTTGGAACTCTAATAATATAATTCCGCCACCCAAATGCAAGATTAGGCCTCCCAACTTCTCATGCAGGGATGAACAACCAACTTTTAAGCATTATAATGGAATGTCATGTTATCAGCCAGGATCCAACTTGAAATGAATTTTTCCATATATACCACACTGCACATAAACCTCATGTTCTTGGAATTCCGGTAATTAAGCCAAAATCTTTGCGACACCCTAAATGCAAAAAGCCTGCAAATCATTGAAGATGGAAGGAGAAGTGGAAAGCTACTGTCTACAAACTACTTTTAAATGATGGGCTGCTTATTACAACAGCTTCCAAACAAAACCAAGTACAGGCGATTACAAGGAACATAGTCTCACACAAATCAATCATAGAGGTTTCTCATTCTCCATACACATAAAATACATATATATTGATGTATTTGAGTCAAATGCTTCAACTTTGAGTGAAATTTTCATATCCGATACTTTATCCAGCCATGTCCTTGCCATATCTGGATAAATATTCCATACTTTTTTTGATCAATGTAAATAGTTCCATACTCTCTAAGGTAACATTTTCTAAC